>NC_041389.1:482037817-482058116 GCF_002162155.2 Triticum dicoccoides | reverse complement strand
AAGCCCACGGGGAGCCCGCCTCGGGCCGCGACCGGGCCCGACCCCGTGCGCCCTGGACCCCTCGCCCGCGCCTCCCGCTCCCTGCCCGAGCGCCCCGCGCCCGAGCCCCGTCCTTGTCGCCGGCGACCAGCGCCTCGCCGGAGCTGACTCCGCCGCCCCCGAAGCTTCTAACCAGGCCGGAACCCCGCCGCCCTCTCCTTCTTTTTCCTTCCTTCTCCCTCTCCCTCGTGGCTTTTCTCTCTCCTTCCCCGTAGGTCCCTGCCGCCCTAGGAGCTCCGCCCGTCGCCGGCTGGCCTCGCCGTCACCGGGAACGGAGCCGCCGCGTCCAGATCTGCTCGTCCCCGACCGGATCCGCGCCCCCGGCTCCTTCCCGCGCCTCGCCGGACCTCCTTTCCTCGCCGGAGTGGCCCTCATCGCCGGTGCTCGCCTGCACGCCCGCATCGCCCGTGCCCGTTGACCGCGTCGCCCGCGTGGGCCGTGCCCTCCCGTGTGGGCCGGCCTCGTCCGCAGTAAGGCCCAGCCCAGCCGCGCCTTGCCGTGCCGCTTGGGCCTCTTCCTCTCCAGATCCGGCCTGCCTCGCTTCCTCACCGACCGGGCCTTGGCCCATGGTGAGCAGCCCCGCCCCCTGTGCACTGTTGGCCCAACTGCAGTAGATTCGGCCCTGTTATGTTTTTTTACCATCTGCGATTTGTCTATTTATCCAGTGAATTAATAGATTTGCAGAAAACCCCCTGTTGTTCATGCATTTAATAACTCACAAAATATGCATCATATGTAAATAATTTATATATGTAAAATGCTCAGAAAATTGTGTAGATTAATAATATGCCATTTTCATCCATGTTTAAAATGTTTAAATTGATGTTTGCATTAATTTTCTAATATGCCATGTTAAAATGTTTTATTTCATAACTAATTAACCGGAGCTCCGAATTTAATAAACTTTATATGTAAATGGGGTGGAAAAATGCCTAGTTTAACATGGTGCACTTTGTTTTGCTGTTTAACAACATTAAAATTATGTTTAGGGAAGAAAATTACCAAATCCATAATATGCATATGGGGATTTTCAGAATTGTTGTTTGTTACTTTCGGCCTCATTTAAATTTGCCTAGATAGGTAGTTTCATTATGCTTTACCTCTTGCCATGTTTAACAACATTTAATATTGTTGGGTACATAGCCGAGAGAGAACTAAATAAGTCATGTGGTGTTTCGTCAATATGCAACTCGTTGCATATTGAGCTCCACTTAACTTGTAGTTTTGTTTGTTGCACTTTGCCATGCCATGCCTCATTAAACCGGACATGCATCATGCTTGTTTGTGCATCATGTCATGTTTATGCTTGTGTGTTTACCATGTTGTTCGTTTCTTTCTGGTGTTGCTTCTTAATTCCGGTAATGTCGCGATTGTGAGGATTCGTTCGACTACTCCCGTTCGTCTTCTTCATGGACTCGTTCTTCTTCCTAGCGGGATTTCAGGCAAGATGACCGCTACCCTGGATCTCAATACTATCATTGCTATGCTAGTTGATTCATTCTATCGCTATGCTGCGCTACCTATCACTTGTTCTTCAAGCCTTCCCAAATTGCCATGAACCTCTAACCTTTGACACCCTACCTAGCAAACCGTTGCTTGGCTATGTTACCGCTTTGCTCAGCCCTCTTATAGTGTTGTTAGTTGCAGGTGAAGTTGAAGATTGCTCCATGGTGGACAAGATTTTGTTGGGATATCATAATATCTCTTATTTAATTAATGCATCTATATATTTGGTAAAAGGTGGAAGGATCGGCCTTATGCCTGGTGTTTTGTTCCACTCTTGCCGCCCTAGTTTCCGTCATACCGGTTTTATGTTCCCGGATTTTGCGTTCCTTATGCGGTCGGGTGATTTATGGGACCCCCTTTACAGTTCGCTTTGAATAAAACTCCTCCAGCAAGGCCCAACCTTGGTTTTACCATTTGCCTCACCACCACCTATATTTCCCTTGGGAGTAATTAACCCAAGGGTCATCTTTACTTTAGCCCCCCCGGGCCAGTGCTTGTCTAAGTGTTGGTCCGAACCGGGCAGACTGCGGGGCCACCTCGGGGTAACTCAAGGGCTGGTTTTACTCGTAGGCTGACCTATCCGGTGTTGCCCTGAGAACGAGATATGTGCAGCTACTATCGGGATTGTCGGCGCATCGGGCGGCTTTGCTGGTCTTGTTTTACCATCGTCGAAATGTCTTGTAAACCGGGATTCCGAGTCTGATCGGGTCTTCCTGGGAGAAGGTCTATTCCTTCGTTGATCGCGAGAGCTTGTCATGGGCTAAGTTGGGACACTCCTGCAGGGTATAATCTTTCGAAAGCCGTGCCTGCAGTTATAGGCAGATGGGAATTTGTTAATGTCTGGTTGTAGATAACTTGACACCAGATCCGAACTAAAATGCATCAACCGCATGTGTAGCCGTGATGGTCTCTTTTCGGCGGAGTCCGGGAAGTGAACAGGGTTTCTGGGTTATGTTTGACGTAAGTAGGAGTTCAGGATCACTTCTTGATCATTGCTAGCTTCACGACCATTCCGCTTGCTCTCTTCTCGCTCTTATTTGCGTATGCTAGCCACCATATATGCTTAGTCGCTACTGCAGCCTCACCACTTTACCCCTTCCTTTCCCTTTAAGCTTTGCTAGTCTTGATACCCATGGTAATGGGATTGCTGAGTCCTCGTGGCTCACAGATTACTACAACAACAGTTGCAGGTACAGGTTATGCGATGATCATGACGCGAGAGCGATGTTGTCTTGCGTTGAGTTCTTCTTCTGCTTCTACGATCAGGGGATAGGTTCCAGGTCGGCAGCCTAGGCTAGCAGGGTGGATGTCGTTTGAGTTTCTGTTTGTGTTTCATCCATAGTCGGATGATGCTCTTATGTATTGTGATGTTGTATTCATGTGGCATTGTATGCCTTATGTATGTATCCCCATCTATTATGTAATGTTGATGTAATGATATCCACCTTGCAAAAGCGTTTCAATATGTCGGTCTATCCTTGGTGGGACCTTCGAGTTCCTTTTGGATAGGGTCGCATATTGGGCGTGACAAGTTGGTATCAGAGCCTCGACCGACCATAGGAGCCCCCTTGATTGTTGGCCGTTGTTGAGTCTAGAAGAAAACTATTTTGTGTCTTAGGATTATATATATGGGAGAGTAGGATTCTTTTTACTCCTCAGCCCCCTTCGTCGCTCTGGTGAGGTCTCCTGACGTAGATGTTTTGTCTTTCCTCTCCTCAAATTTCACAAAAAAAATTTTAGGATCACGCGGGTATCTTGGAATCGTTCCGATGGTTTTGTGACGAGAACATTGTTCTTGGTGCCTCCTGTCTATTTATGTGGCATTGACCCAGGGAGTTGAGCTCCGAGGTGTTGTCGTCACAATTTTATCGTTGCAGTTCTGGAATACCTGAGTTTTGCCGACATTGAAAATCTCTTTTATGCAGTTGTTGGTGAGATAACCTCGACGTCACCCAGTACTGGGGAGTTCGGGAGTATTGCCATAACTCGTATAACGGATGCTTTTCGAAGGTTGAGGTACACGATTTCCGAAGGTTTCTTGGTTATGTGTTGACGGATGGATACAACTGGATGTAGGTATTGTTAGTTTGGGTGAGATATATTGCTTCCCCTGTATCCCCAACACCAGATTGCATAACCAGAAAGTTTCGGGAGTTTATAGGTGGGAATTCAAGTAGCTCCTAGAATATCTTTCCGACAGATGCATGATATGGGATTGGGTAAATCTCTATCATATATATTTGTTCCGGCTTATTCTGCAAGCCAAATCCTTTGTTTTGTTTTATTTGTGGTATTCGAGTTGCTTCAATGTCAAGTGTTGATTCCATACCTTTCAAATGGTGTTCTCATATTGCTATGTGAATACTAATCCTTTTGATCATTGAGGTTGTCATGTTAATTCTTTTCCAACCGGTGCGCTTCTCTTTGAGATGATCCCATCATTCTCCCCATCCGCAAGATCAATTCTAAGTTTTTCTCATCGGTATCTGTTTCGTCCGTCCCCAAGTTGTCTTTGTTTTTCCCCACCCTCCCACCCCTTTTCTTCAAGGACTCAGATTTCTTAATCAAGTATCCATTTATTCATGTGAAGTCTTTTCACTCTTTTCAATCAATGTTTTGATCCGGTGATCCCTCGTGAAGATACTAACGGAGCTTTGAGTTTATCATTCTTCGTTCTCTTTTTCTTCTCTGGTGGTTCCAATTCAAGCTTTCAGTGTTGATCATATTCCTTTCCTCGTGGCAAATGCTTTCTCATGCCGATGCACCTCTTAATCATTCACTTCTTCCTATTCATTTGTTTTGGAGTGCTGAAGATATCTCACAAGACTTGTGTTTCCATTCTCAATCCGTTCAAGCTATTTCGACATTATTATCTCATTCAAGTCATTTTATTCTACCGGTGCAATCCCCCCTTTAAATCAAATGTTCAGCGGTGTATCTTTTAGTGGGCCCTAACCCATAGGTCTTTTCCCAGGATCTTACCTGACTCTTCTAATTATTCTGGAGCCATTCCTAATTCTTTTCGAGTTTGACGTAAGAATGAATTATCATCAGTCATATTCTTTCTCCAAGATCGCTTTCAAATCATTTTCATCTTTGGTTCAACCCTTCTTCTTTTTCATTCTCCCGGAGTATCTCAGTAATTTTGGTGGTGTTTCTCGTCGTCATTATCGGATTTTGAATACGAAGAAGAGTTTTTCCTCTAAATCTTGGCCATTCTCTTGAAGATTCATGGTTCTAGCTTGAGGCCATCCTCTCATAATTGTTTTCGATTGTGAGAATTTTTTTCATCCATCCGGAGCAATTCAAGAGTCTTTTTAGATTGATTCTCCGTAGCCCATCATCTCAGAATTATTCATTCAAGCTTTCAACTCTCGTTCTCCAAATCATACCGGTGCATCGTTCAAGTATTATCTAATCAACTCGGGATCTCTGTGTTCACTTGTATCTAAATTCTCTCAAGTATATTCGTTCATTTTCAAATTCTTCCCGGTGTTTCTTTATCTTTTCTTTGTTCATTTTCAATTCTTACGGTGGTTCGTTCAAGAGTTCTCTTTTCTTGGTTATCATATCAAATCGTTCGTTGTTTCCAAATTCCACCAGTGGTTCCTTGAAGACCTTCACAAGTTTGCGCCATATCTCTTTTAATCCTTTCTATGAGAATAAGTAGTAGTATGCCAAATTCGTTGCTTGTCATCAATTTAAATTGGTGAAGGATAGGCATGACATAATTCTTATTCTTGTTTCATCCAAGTGATTAATTCCTTCTTCCGGAGATTGTTCATGATGGAGTAATTCTCGGTTCTAGTGTTTCATCTTTTCGTTTTCGGAGTCCCAAGTTTTCTCGATTATCTCATCGCGAAACTCCATCTAAATCATCGCAAGGCTTCACCTTGTGTTTTCAACTTGTCTTTCTTTGTTATCATCCTTTCATTACCGGAGTTCTTCATGGAGGCTCTACATGGTGGTTCATCAAGGATTCCTTTCATTCTTCAATTGTTCTTCAAGATTTCTCTCGAAGCTATGATCCGCCAAGCTATTCTCAAAAATTAAACATGGTGCTCAACACATGTTTTGTTTTGAGGAGTTCAAGTATTCTTCATCTTGCATTCCAAAGTGCAATTCTTTCTACCTTATCTTTTGAGGTGGTGTTATGTCACTCTTGACAATTTCCTTCATGTTTCGTGATTCATATGTTGTCAAGAATGAGGTATTTTAAATCCATCAATCTCTTTGTTGGTGTTATCTTGGGTTATATTTCACCTAAAGCCTTCCCCTAAGGAATGTTGCTATTTGTGGTGCTTATCAATGATCTGAGTTTCCTCCTATCCTCTCGGCGAAAGCAGTTTTCATCTCTTCGTTGATCTCAAGCAATCAATTGTTTTTCGTTAGTGGCAGGTTGTCACCTCATCATTTTGACAAGTTTCCCATAAGCCAACTATAAGCTTATTCTTTTTGTTGTTGGTTTTCCAACAACCCCGTTGTAACCATTTTGGAAGGGTGCTTTCCAAGCTCATTTGTGGCACAAGTTGTCATTTTCTTCTTCGTCCCTTTATCCCAACAATCTAGCTTCTATTCTTTCGTTCCGGAGGCATTGTGATGTTGCTCTTTTCACTCATCATCTTGCTTTGGCAAGATCATGTTCTTCTCCTTGCTTCTCCATTTAACCGGAGTGTTGTGTCATCTCTTCAAGTTCTTTCATCTTATCAAGTTTTGCCTCTCTTTTCAACCTGAGTGCTGTCTGAAATCATTCTTACCCCTTATGCCATTCTTTCAATAGTTCCGGAGGTAGTGTGTTGTTGATCTCATCAAGTATCCTCTCATCTTGTCATGTTCATGTTCAATTTCTTCCATTTACAGTCGGAGTGCTGTCCAAATTATATCATTATTATTCATTATTATCTCGTTTCAACCAGAGTGGTTTCAATTCCTTCTTGTCCATTAAACTCCTGATTTGTGTCTTTGCAACCTCCAAGGTTCACATGGTGCCCCTTGTTTCTATTCTCTATCGCAATGCTCTTAATTGTATTCAATTCCGTTGTGTTCTTTCTTTCAACTTTTCAACCTCTCAAGGTTCTTTGGTTTCACTCGTTTGTCAGAGAAGCAACTTAGTTTTACCGCTTATCTTCCTCTTCCTTTTCCCTCCGGTGCCATCCTAGATCTCGGGACGAGATCCTCTCGTAGTGGTGGAGTGTTGTAACGCCCCGGATACAACTTTCCATATTCGTAACTCCAACTCTTGCCTTTTCCGGAGATGCGATATATTATTTCCTCCGTGGTTGGGTGAGTGGAGGGATGGCCTAGTAGTAGTAGGAGTAGTAGGGGGCGGTGAGGCCTCCGTGGCAGCGCAGCCATCCACAGTAGGCAGGAGCAGGCAGCACGACCAACGCTGCTTTGGGCGGCTGGAGCAAGAAGACCAAAGGTTGAAGAAGCACGATAGCCATTGGATGGACATCGTACGGTCAGTGTAACTAGAATCATTTATATTGACTAAGTTGACAAAGCCCTTGGTACGTCAACTTAGTAGACCCACAGGTCAGCTTCTGAAACGATGTGCCCCAGATGTCAGGGGGAGGAATCATTTTTTGGGCGGGTGAAGCAATAATATCCGAGATTGAAGAAGAAGCATGGCATCCGTTGTATCGACATCCAACAACCACTTCTACTAGAACCATGTGTTGACTATAAGTTGACAAAGCCTTGCATACGCGTCAACTCTCTTTTTTTAGGGGACGCGTCAACTTAGTAAGGCCACAAGTGTGTGGCAGAGAACTTATAGCCCATTTGAGATTTGTAAGAATGTGCAGCCCATTTTTGAATTCCAATGGAATTTACTACAGCCCATTTACAGTTTGTTAAAAGTACAGCCCATTTCAACCAACTGTTCAAAATAGAATTCAATAAAATTTCCCACATTTTGATGGGATCCGAAATATTTTTATCCTGAAATTTTGAGTCAGATTAAATACAATTTCAATATAAATTTATATTACATAAAATCCAACGAAACATTGCGCTCGCAACAATTAATGAAATTAAAATTTTCAATATCCAGAAAAAATATTTTATAAATTAATTACATGTTTGGTGCATTTTTTATAGTTACTGCCTAGTTTTTATAATTATATCCTATTTATTATTTCTTAAATCCCATTTTCTTTTTAAGCCTAATGCATCCCTCCTAGAAAAGATTTGCAGCCCAGCAGGGCGGAGAATAACAACTTGACCTTGCCTGGGTATTCCTAAAAAAAAGTATTGTTGGGCTAGCCATTTTCAGCTTGTAAAAAATTAATATCTGGCCTGGGCTAGACGGGCCACAGCCCGCCCAGTTAATACCTGCAGCGATGTTTTTGTTGTTGTTCAGAGGAGAGAAATTAATATCTGGGCTAAACATCGAAAAACTCTGCAGTGCTCACACCTCAAAAACACAAATACTGCTCGAGCTGCTTGGTCCCAGCTGTCGGCCACTTCTTGTGAAATTCTCTCTTTTATTGACTACATAGGTTGACAATGGTGTGGGACCGTGATGTCAGGAAACAAGGAGGAAGCAAAAAAATTATAGTTATATATATATATATAATATATATATATATATATATATAATAAGGAGGCACTTGCGTACGTGAGGCTATGGCCCTGGTGGGTCCCTATTGTCATCCTCTCCAAGTAAAGTCATCTCCTCGCCCGCGCGCACTTTCCGCCCGAAACAGTCAGCGCTGCCCGCCCCGCTTCCCGATGCAGGCTATTGCTCCGCCTTCAAACAACACAGGTGTCATCCGTCCGCCCATCTGCTGCCCACATTAATGATACGCGGTTGCCGAGGCGACTACTCCGGCGCCACACGTCCGTCCCTTCGTCGCCCACCATTGCTATATAAACTGCTGCGCCGGCCATAGCCGCACTCATCCGCATCCGTTCCCTTTCTCCTGTCCACACCACTACTGCCTACCATGGCTTCCTCATGTTCCAGCGCTCTTCGGGACGGGCGGACGATGGACCACAAGGAGATGGCAGCCATTGCTGCCGGAGGACGACGATGTGCCAATGGAGAACATGGTAGTCGATGATCTGGCACCAACCCCCTGCTCCGCGCCATCCTCGCCGGTGCATTGCACCATGACCATCGGCGAGGCCCGTGCCCAATATATGGACACGGTGAAGCAGATGCTTGAGGAGCAGTTCCGGGAGGCGCAGGCCGACGCCCCCTACAACCACCATCTCCTCCAGGAGCACCTGCAGGCGGCGGATCGGGCAGAGTCGGAGGTGCTGCTCGACTCATACCGCTCCGCCCGCGAGGGCCGCCGCGAGCGCTAGCGGTACCGCATGCGGGTGGCGGAGGTTGCGGCCACCTACAAAGAGGGTGATGAAGCGGGCGAGGCGCTGTTTGGCGAGACCGAGGACGAGGCAGAGGACAATGCCAGCTCCGATGAGTGCCCGCTCCGCTGGCGTCAACGAGGCCCTACTCCGTCGAGGCCCCGCGGCGCCAACAACGAGGCAGAGGACACCGCCGGCTCCGCCAAGGCCCCACCCCGTCAACGAGGCAGAGGACATCGCCGGCTCAGCCAAGGCTCCACCTTGCCGGCAACGAGGGGGAGGATTTCCACTGCTCCGCCGAGGCGCCGCCCGCCGGCAACGAGAGAGAGGACATCGCCGGCTCCGCTGAGGCCCCGCCCCGCTGCCAACGAGGCCGCGCCACATAGAAAACAAAGAAGAGTAGAACACGGTAGGTTGCCGCCGCTCGGGTCCAAGTAAGGCCACCGCTGCTACCCTCCGGTTGAAGCCAAGCTAGGCGGGTTGACCATTGACGGCCGGTTAGCTTCTTGGTGGCGAAGTGGAGTTAGAGAGCTGTGTT
Source organism: Triticum dicoccoides (assembly GCF_002162155.2). Classification (NCBI taxonomy): domain Eukaryota; kingdom Viridiplantae; phylum Streptophyta; class Magnoliopsida; order Poales; family Poaceae; genus Triticum; species Triticum dicoccoides. Next base: position 482,048,719 of record NC_041389.1, on the reverse strand, counting down.
GGAGAAGAATGTTGCTTCTACTTAACTGCTAGTGCAGTTGGCTGACTGACACATGGGCCCAACAGGCCACAGGTCAGTTACACAATTGCACCTGCAATTAAGTCATTGAAGCTTCTGTTCGGCTCAGTGGGACATAGGTGGGTAGCTCCAGCGCACCCCTTTTTAGTTGAAGAATGCATGAAATGTAATGAAATCCGGCATGTTTATATGAAATCTGACCGTGTATGAATGAATTTATTTCGATTAGTTCAAATTCCTGTATCACTGGCATTGAATGAACATGCAAAACAGTACGTACTAGCATTATTCCCAGGGTGATCACCTCGTTTGCAGCAGTTTCACATGTACTCCCTCCGGTCCTTTCTAGTCTGCATACAAGTTTTGTCTGCAGTCAAAGTATCTCTACTTTGACCAATCTTATAGAAAAAAGTATGCATTTTCACAATGTGCGAAGTAAAAAGGAAGAGAAGGAGTACAAAGAGTTTGAGCAGCTTTTTAGCGTTTCTGTACATTGCAATCAAACACACAGGGCTGGCAATTCATAGAGAACATTCAAAACAATCGATGATTATGCATCTCAGCGACTCACATGTCAGAGGCAATATTTACTTCACAACTAAAGAATAAAGAAAAATTGATCGACGCTGCTGACAGCAAAGGGCGTCCCATTCGAAAATATCAAACACATGTCTTGCTAAAATCAATGAGCAAAATTTGACAAGGTTGTCCCATTCCAAAATATCAAATGCCTACGACTGTGGAATGGGCAGGGTTTGCCATCAGTTCAAACATTGACATGGCACCTCGTGCTAAATAAACCAGCTGTTCTTTTTGTGCAGTTCCACCAAAATCAACCAAATTCGTGCGTAGCTTGTATGATTTCGCCCTTATATGTTGCAACACCTTGAACTTATCAGCACCTCCTTTCTTGTGGTGGAAATGAATGATTCGATGTATTCATAACCATTTTGGGCAGTTCCCATTGAAATCAAGCTGAGCACCCCTGTTTGCACAAATACAAAAAAAGTGATTAGTATAGAGCAAACTGTACTATGAATTGACAGTTTAAACAGGCACCTACATGGTCCATGTAGAGCACACTTTTAGAAAAATGGAACTCACCAGAAAGAATCCTAGAACAACATTGTACTCGCGCATCACAGCAAAAAAATGGAGATTTGTCAGTCCTTCTGAGCTGAAGTTAGTTTGGTCTTGTGGGGAGTAATGTAACCATCCTTTAACTGCTCCTTCTGATGAGAAGATAGACAGGGCTTCTTCATCCTGGCATAATCGGAACTAGTCACTTCACATACTCCATATTCTTCTTTAGAGGAAGATGATCCTGTTGTGGAAAGACAAGAGGACAACTAAATGCTAGCATCCCTGTTTGCTCAAAAAAAGGAAAGGAAATATTTAAAACAACACAGATGAAGCACTTCTCAAGGACAATACCACTTTTTCATGACAGTATCTAAATAGTAGCACAACACCAATAGAGATGACAAAGCTCAATCATATGGATGAAATCAGTGGGCGAGTACCAACCTTTGTCAGGAGGCTTATTGTTTAGAGCATACAGATCAAGCACTTCTCCGGAACCATCTGTTGATATCTACTGTGGTGGCCATGCTTACTATATAGTCCTCGATTACTTTAGTGTTTCCAACATCTTCTTGTGCAGTTCCACTAAAATATATGGTTTCTTCGAAGAAGATCCCTGTCTGCACAAGTAGAGATAATTACGTATTACATTAAGAGTGTCATCAAATCAGTGGCAAAACAATTGCTCATTCCAGCCATAGCAATAAATTAAGATGCAAAACTATATCATTACTTGTGTCATCACAGTTCCAGTGCTTCATTACAGCACCGGGAGTTGATTTTTGTTTTTCTTCCGCTTGTTCTTCCCCTTCATCACTTGGTTCAATAAAAGACAAGCTTCGCCTTCAATGTAAGATTTGGCATGTCAATTAGGGAGCACAAGTATAGCACTAAACAATGACATTAATTTTGTGATGAAAGTGGCAAAATATAGGCCAACAGTTGTGAAATATCCTTATCTTACCTCAATGGGATATTATGGTGCACATACAGATTGGAAGTCTTGTCTCCATTTGTGCAGTTCACTAAAATCAAGCAACATTACCATACAAGTAGCACAACATATGAAAGCACACTGCAGAATCATGTGAAAGAATGCTACTACTGACCTCTCATGATTCATAATTCAAACAACTCACAAGAAGAAGATCTGAACCAAATTTGCCAACACAGATAGGAAGTAAGATATCCTCTTGTGCAGTTCCACTGAGATCAAGCAATCAAGCAATGTTGTCGGTGTGACATTTTGGTTGAACTGCACAAAACACTCTTAAAACAAAAGTGTTTTGTGTAGTGCAACAAAAGGTCACAATGGCAACGAGGTGAAGTAGATAACCCCATTTACACAGAGGTGCAAAGGAATCAACTAGTGGTTAATAATGGTGGATGACACAGAAGCCAACAAAAAGAAGCATCTACCTTATCCAAATGGGAAAGAAAGTAAGACAGTAGCATTTCTCAAACGGTGACATTGATTAATATTAACATAGAGATTATATTAACAATAAAATTCGTTAAACATTTAATTTGCTTTTATCTATGGCATTGCATCAATTTTCCAGCGTCATTATTAGAGGGTGTTTGTTTACAGGGACATTTTGGTGTAGGGACTATAAAAACTCCGTGTTAGTCCTATCTCAACCAAACAGGAGGGACTTTTAGGGACTAAAAGTGGGCATTTTTGGGACTAAAGAAAGAAGACCCCAAGGGAGTCTTTTTGGGACTTTTTCCAACAGTTGCCCCAGCCAGGCATCACACCTTGTCTCTATTAGTTCATTACTAGGGGTAACATGGTCTTTTAGCATGTCATTTAATAACCTCTAGTCCATGTTTAGTCCCTGGAACCAAGCAGGTAGGGACTAGGGAGTTTTTAACCAAACAGGGCCTTAGATTAACAACAGCTAAAGAGTTGCATGGGACAGTGGACGCACCAGCACCATGTGCATCTACCGATGTACTGTGCTCATGCACAGTCTGTTGCAACAAGGAACAAACAACCAAGGAGCATATTTGTGTTGGTCCCAGTTTTGTTATCTTTAGACACCTTTCCCTATGTGAGTGCAGCAAATCTAGTCCTGCTCAAACTCTACAGCCTTGTCCCTCAAAACAAAAGATCAATTTGTTACAGATGTGCGTACTGCATTTGTCATTGTTTTCCCTTTTCGACCAACGTAGGTGCTGGATAGCCAGTCTGTACTAGTACTTTCGCCCCTTCCTTCCTCTTTGAACCATGTCCTAGATTTATGCGATACAACTTTCCCCACTACTTTCCCCCATTCCTTTCCTCTTTGAACCACGTCCTAGATTCATGCTATACAACTTTCCCCCTTCCTTTCCACTTTGAACCACTTTTCCCACTGCTTTCCCCCACTCCTTTCCTCTTTGAACCACGTCCTAGATTCATGGTATACATGCAGCTAGAGCAATGCATGTGGAATAAGTAAATTATAACTTAAGGTTCTTGGGGCGTGGTTCGGTGGGCGACGGGACGGCGACGCGGAAGAAGGGGTTGGAGGCCCTCTTGCACCGCCACTGGGTGAAAGTGAACAACTCCGCCGGTAGTGGATTCCCTCCCTCGCCGCCGGCGACAGCATTAAGCCTCCTTCCCTTCCCGGTGGACGGATCCTGCCGGCTCTTTGAGCAGCAGTGAGGGGAGAGAGAGGCCAATGAAGTCTTGTTTAGATCTGGAGAGGGTGAGAGTGTGTGAAGAGAGCAACTACAAGCGCTGAGGCTCCAGCGTGTATATATATACTGGAGAGGGAGTGTGAAGCGTGCAAACCCTAGAAAACAAGCGTCGAGGCTACAGCTTATATGTGATGGGGTGATTATACGGTCACTACGAGATCGTATAGCTCCGTATCCATCCATTTTGACCAGTCAAAGAATCCTCCTGGCACAAATTATGCTCGAGTGTAGTTATCGAACCCGAGACCTCAAGTTATTTTTTGAGTGGAACCCGAGACCTCAAGTTTGAAGAGCGAACAGGCTAACCAGCTACACAACCCTCCCATTATGTTCAACGAGAGGAAAATAACCTTTTATACATTCCTGCATTCATGTGACAAGCATGCCATGTTTTTTTTGCGTGTGGGGGAGTCATTGGGATTTAAATCATAATTGTGTCATGTGGCTTTGGTGGTAAGACTATCCACAGTTGTGCAGAAATAATGCAGTGTTAGTCAGCTTACCTCTCTCCATGTAGTACATTGGGTCCCACCAGTCAGAGGGTGAAACAAACAAATTAATAAGAAAAATTAAAAGTGCCAGCGGAGTATCTTACCTCACACATCTCGCTACTGCTCGGGAACACTGTCACATTGATCCCTCTGTTCACTCACGTACTACTTTAAGTGAATCCTTGTTATAACATGCACACAATTTTGGGCACTTGTATTCGACCTAAGTTAGTGTGCCACTGTATCTCGTACTTACTACTCCCTCCGACTAGGTGTAATAAGTCACGTTAGAAGGTGCAGCGGGACCATGGTGCATGTGTGTGCGTGTGTGTGTTAGAGAGAGCGACAGCTCGACCTACTCCTATAGAGAGATGGTGTGTAGTGTACGATTTTAGCCGTGAGAGTCGGTGCATCCTCTCATTTCCGGGCGTGTCCGGTAGGGACAGGCGGACAGCTGCCACGCCCGCTCCTGACCAGCCTGGCCCACCCAAAGCCCCTCCATCGCCCGCGTGCGCTTCCCTCCTGAAACGGTCAGCGCTTCTCCAAAGAATTGGTGCCGCATTCATGCCTAGGCAGAGCGGACGCGACCTCTCCCTGGCGCAAGAGTGATGGTTACTTCGTGCGTCCAACTTACTGCTGGGTCTATGTGATTTGACGGCTCATTGGTCTTTATTACTGAGGTGGTAGGACTGCTGGATGTCCCACGCTTTCAGCGAAGGGAGGTACTACTAGATCACAACTTTCTCCATTCTTACAGTGGAGGAGTGCAAGAGCAGTGAAAACACGCAGGCTCAGTGATTACATGGCCCACCTCACACTATCACCATATTTTCTGGACACCGTGCAACACCTAACTCTTTACATAGTACTCCCTCCGTTCCTAAATACTAGATAAGTCCCCGTGCATTGCCGTGAAACAGCCGTATATCTCTCTGTGTAAAATTATCGATTTCATATAACTAAAAAAACGCTATAACCGCATGACAAATGTGGTAGCCAAACTAAAAAAACTCCCATCATCATTTAGATCAGCCCACGTAAGGAAAAAAGATCAGCAAACTCCTACTGCATAATGGGATTATATTTTTCTATTTGACATGTTAATGGGAATTAAAAGATCACTTACATGCATGCTATCGGTGCATGCTTGCGTGCAGACATGTTGATGTGATTTAAAACCCACTCACATGCATGCCACGGTATTTCTGCATGCTTGCATGTGGCTTAGTGCGGAGCCTCTCAACGTCTAGATCAGACGACTATTATGGACTGATTTAGTTCATCTAACGGCTACATTAATTTTGATGATGTGGCTCAAGGATAGGATAGATAATTCCTAGTAGTGGGGGCTAGCTATTACTAGTAGATAAGTCTTTGTAGAGATTCCACTAGGTGAACTAGATACAGAACAAAATGAATGAATCTACACTTAAAATGCATATATATACATTTGCATCTGGTTCATGGTGAAATCTCTACAAAGACTTATATTTAGGAATGGAGGAAGTACTAGTATAGTACGTACTGTAATTTATCAGCGAGATAAATTTGTACAATGCTATGAAGCTTCCAGCTTCTGTTAGATCTATCTTGTGTCCAAGGTTGCCCGTTGCAACATTTGATCAAATACAAAGGAGACTAACATGCATGCTATTGCATCTCAATGGTTGACAGATCATAGCAAATATGTACTCCCTCCGTTCCAAAATAAGTGTCTCAACTTTATGCAAACTTTAGTACAAAGTTATACTACTACTAAAGTTGACATTTATTTGGAACAGAGGCAACTAAACAAAAAAATGATCCATGCAGTCCCTAGCCCTTGAACCGTGAACCCTAACCAGGCTTCAATTTGCTCGAAACATTCGAGCTTCCTAAGAAATGAAGTTTGCAACCTTTTGACCATCGGATCATTTTGTGCAATTTCACCAAAATCGAGATGAGCATCCCTGTGGCAAAGAAATTGAAGAATCATGATTAGGATAAGATTACTGGGACTAGTTGATGAGACATAAACTCATCACAAATACAGTACGTAGAAGCTAGTAGAGGTATGTGTTGGGCAAAGAAGTAGAGAAATATCCACATGGAGTGATGTGGGCAGCTGGAGCAGTGGTGCAAGCCGGCTGTAAAGGGAGTTGTACCTGAGGGACGTGGCTCAACCTTGAGGAGGGTGGCGGGAGGCGGCAACTGCCCATGTCACGGCAGTGAGCAAGGGAGGAAGGCAACCTCACCGGCTTTGTGAGAGAGAACGGTGGGGCCCCTGATTGGGACGTGCCGACAGTGGGTTTTCACCGTCGGCGACGACGACCGCATCTACACTAAGCATCCACCCCTTCCCCCGGCGGACGTGATCCACCGGGATGTTAGAGATGTGGCCATAGTCGTTTTGTGCGAGAGAGTGTGAAGAGAGCAACCCCAGCAAGCAACCGTGTAGGCTGGCCCGTCCTGACTATGTATATAGTGGAGCGGTTTCCTTTTCTCTCCATATGAACCTATCATATTGCGTACGTGCCACTGAAGAAACAAAAACTTTATTTATAAATGACGTGGCACCTACTACTCGTTCTCCTATAACCTTGCGCTTGGCATCTCCAAAATATTAACCTTGCGATTGGGTCTTTGCCTCTTCGGGAAGTCGAGCAATAATGGTAGTGCAGTGTATATCGTTCTTGCTATATGAGACCAAATGAATTGCTGCACATCCACCACGTGGGCGAGGGGCGAGGGGCGAGGGATAGTGCTACATACGGAGCAAAATGAGTGAATCTACACTCTAAAATACGTCTATATACATCAGTGTTTGGAGTATGTACTAGTAGTTCATATTTAAATCTACTAAAGGAGATATATATTCCAAACAATATGATATAATCTCTATAACCAAGGTAGTAGGTACGAGGAGTAAACGGAGGGAGTAGTAAATTTTTCTCCTCATCCTACGAACCACCGCGCGCATGGGCGAGGGAGCGGGCGTAAGGCGGACAGTACTAAGCAAGCTTCACCTCATCCCGCGAGACATGCGCCCGTGGGCGGGGGAGATGGCGTACTAAGAAAGCTTTTCCTTGTTTTGCAAGTTGACGGGACACATCAAAAGTACTCCAGTGCATAGAGCCTTGCCTCTAAGGTAGGCACCACATGGTTTGCCTCTTTTTTAACATAACGCATCAAGTCGCAATTTGTTTGTTCACCTGTGGTAGACGATCCTCCCTCCACCAAGTGGACAACCAGTATACGTGCCAAATTACCACGTGGGCTGCCTTTTTCATACAGAAATGAGGTCCACCGTGTACCCGCGCGGGTGTGGTTGGGAAAGAGACGGGAGTACGTGTGCCGTGCATGCACCTCTTCTCTTCGTGCACGTCCCGCACCTACGTGGGTGTGTGTGAGAGATACAAACCGCATTTATGAGTGTTTTTTGTTTTGGGGTGGGGTGGGGGGGTGGGGGTGGGGTGGGGGTTGGTTTCGTGAATGTATTTATGGTAATATGTGTCGATGACATATCAAACAAAATTTTGCATGCAATGTGTGTGAAATGGAGGCATATCCATATAATATATAGAGGGTCGGGCAATCCATGAGAAGAGAGGGAGGGGTCATAGATATCGATAGAGTCGAAGAGAGGATCAAGTGGGTGGGTGCGAGATCAATGAAGAGAGCCATCAAAATTGTGTGTGTGTGCAAGTCAAAGATATAGGGCGACTGACCTACCGGAACGTCAGAGGGCACATGTCAAGTTTGTGTGTGGCAGGGAGACATGACTAGAGCACTCGATGTATCAGTGTGTGTGGGGGGGGGAGGGGTAGGCAGAGGCCTAACTATAGAGGTAGAACGACTCGTATATGTGTTGATAAGGAGAGACCCAGCTATGTCTTGAGGGAGATCGATCGACATCCATACATAACTGAAGGACGGGAAATATGATGGGACAGAGAGAGAGAGAGGAGAGAGAGAGGGAGGGAGAGGGGGAAAGTGCTGGATGGGTGATGGAGTTGCTTCTCGAAGATGGTGGGAGAGGCCTACTAGACAAACAGAGGGTGGAACTGCAATGTTATCAATAAGAGTGGGGATGTGTTTTTGTGTGTGCCTGTGCGTGATAGATCTGTCGGGACGCATCCATGGATGATGAAGGGGAACCATGTGTTTGGTAAGCAAACCTAACTAGATCGGTAGATCAATTGTTGTTTGTCGGAGGAAGGGAGAGACATAACTAATGAGGTAGATCGATCGACGCATGGGTAAAAACGAGTTATAAGGACCTAGCTAGCTATATGTATAGTGAGAGTCGGTCAGTGTACGTCCATTTGTTAGGCAAATAAGGCCCAGCGAGACGGATAGACAGATAGAATGGAGCTAGGATGTGGTGCGAGAGGCCCAACTACTGGCTAGATAGGGGGAGGAGTGCGCGGTTGTGAGATCGATGAAAAGAGGGGCGAGAGTTTACATGTGTGTGACACGGTATGAGAGACACGAGGCAAGGACACATAAAAGAGGACATTGAAGGTGCGTGTGTATGTTGAAGGCAGACATCGCTGGAGAGGTTTATCAATCAGTATGTGTCGGAAAGGAGTTGTGGAGACTCTGGGAGAACGACCTAAAGAAAATAAAATGAATGTGTCCAGTGGATAGAATGCCGAGGGAGGGGGAGGGCGAGGAGGACGTGTGCATGCACGAGAGAAAGTTAGTGGTAGCTACAAAGGTTCGAGGATTGTGTGGGTGTAAGAGACTAACAAAGATCATAATTTGATATGAAAGCGGATTGATATATTTGAATAGGATATCATAGTGTTTTAAACATATGCATGCATGAATATAGCGGTGATACACATGTTGTGCATATGTTATACCATAATAATGTGATAATGCATGGCGTTTTCAACTCACAGCTAAATGTCGAACAATCTAAACCATACTATACATCAAACAATCTCACATTTTATTTGAATTTGTGATAATGTGTGGCATTTGCAGCTTACAACTGAATATCGAACAATCTAAACAATACTATATATCAAACATTCTCACATTTTATTTGAATTTGTTGAAATGTGTGGTGTTTGCAACTCACATCTAAATCCTTGTAGGCGTAGGGGGCGGGGCACCATACATAATGTGATAAACACATTATACATATGAGACATGGTTTAGATTATGAAGATCTAGCTAGAGCTAGAAATGTAATGTGATTTGAAATCAACATAAAGTGGATTCAAAAAATCGAGTTCGAGTTCATATAGTACACATAGTTCATATGTAACTCGAGACTAATCATGTGGTGTGCTATGAAGATAATACACAAACGATGGTTTAAGTTGACAATAATGATGATCGTAGATCTTATTAAAACAGAGAAACGAATTCAAATGCTTTGACTTCACACCATTCATTACTGTAGATCTTATTCAAATAGAGAATCGAATTCAAACTTAGTTCATATTGAAGCGGTAGTATATACGTTTGGAATGTACTAAAACATTCATTTGAGTAGTAGGTTGCATGCATTATATATGTAGCAAAATATTTTAATTGAACATAACATGAATTCAAAGTTTTGAATGACATTTGTAGTGCGCATTGATTTGGTACAGTACACATTAGGCTTGTCTGGAAATTTCAACCCGCGCCTTGTTAGCCCGAAATATTTAAGATATATCTTTGTCTTGTCGTGCTCCGACAACTCCCTCCATCTCAACCGGCGCCTTGCTATTCCGAAATTACAACGCGCGCGAAAACTCCCACCTCCTATGAAATCCCGACACGCGAAATGCCTGTGGTACCCCTGAACCGAAAGAACCACCTCAAATCGGTGGGGGTATTTTCGTAACTTACCCCACATTTCAGACAAGCGCGTCCCTAAGCCATGGTTCCCCACTGCCATCCCATCCTCCCACCCATTCGTACACCGAGGCCGCGAAAACCCGCAATGAAGCCTCACACCCTGCTCCGTCCGCCACCCAGCCGGAGCCTCTTCCCCGACGACATCGTCTACAGCAACACCTCGATGTCCCTCATCCACCGTACCGGATGAGGATCTGTCGTCGATCTCGTTGTCCCGCCGGTTCAACCACCTCTTCCTCCACCTCCAAGGAGCTGCCCTGATGTTTCCCTCGTCTTTCGCACCACCTCCATTCCCACACCGCCGTCTTCACCTGCACCACCAGAAGAGCATCATCATCAACGTTTCCTCAGATGAAGCTGCGGCCTATTCGGCGCCACCAAAGAGGTTGTACACTAATCGCCGCATTTTCTTCTTGATTCGATCTCACGGTGCTGCCGGCGCTAGGTCCCGAGCCGACACGCGCGGCTCCATCCACGGCGGCGTCGCCGGCTACTTCCTCCATGTTGTCGCTCCCTCTGCGGCGACATCCACATGTAGGAGCTGCTGCTGCTTTAGCTCTCGCTCGCGCTGCTGCTCTGCTCTTGCTCTGGGTCCCCTGCTTGGTCTGCTCTTGCTATTGCTCTTGCTCGTGCTGCTGCTCTCGCTCTTGCTCTTGCTTGCGATGCTGCTCCGATTTAGCTACACTTCAGTCGACTGAATCGACTTTTGGGTCAGTCGGTTTTCAGGGGGGGGGCTCGCCGGGGTGAAGGAAGAACCAGCCGTAGCAGGAAGGGGGGCTCGCCGGAG
>NC_041389.1:481997895-482037371 GCF_002162155.2 Triticum dicoccoides | reverse complement strand
AGATCGACGGTGGGGAGTGTTTTCGGGGCGGGCGGGGCGGCGCACCGCCGGCCGCGGGCGGCGGGGGGCTCCTGTTTGGCCGGTGGTGGCTGGCGGCTCAGGGGGTGGAGGTTGAAGATCAACTGCAGGCCCTTGATTTCGTATCCAACGGCTGCAAAATCGACTGACTAGAGATGAAAAAGTCAGTCGACCGACGTGTAGCCTTACCTTGCTAGTGCGTTCAGTTTCGACACCAAAATTCAGTTTCGACAGCAAAATTCAGTTTCGACAGTTAAGTTCAGTTTCGACAGTTAAGTTCAGTTTCGACAGTTAAATTCAGTTTCGACAGTTAAGTTCAGAGATGAGCGGCTGATGTATTTTACATCTAGCACTTTGTGGTTATGTATTTTACATCATGTATTGGAGATGCTATTAGAATTCCACTCAGGTTAATGTTGTCTCTCTTGTCCTGCTTCAGCCTCGGCGTCGTACAACTCACCGGAGCTTCTCCAATGATAAAGCCCTCCATCACAGCTGAGCAGTACCTCGGGCTCCATCTCCAGACGCCTAAGATCTTCTTCCCCTCCCCCGACAGCCAAGTCAGTCGGAGCATCCTCACCGGCCAACCCAATCACGCTGAGATCGACATGGCTTCGCCAAAGAGGTTGTACACTTGTTACATCTCTTTTTTACTCTACATGTTATATATATTGTCCACTGAGCACACGTAGTAACAGGAAATACGATTATTTTATCCTACTATATGACAAGCAGTGACGTACCAGGCAACTTAGCTTTCTGTGATGGACTCTCTTGAACGCCATCATTATTTATCTCTACGCGTTTGAGCTGTGCATTTGTCGATGGCCCTGGGAGTTGAGCTAGTAGGGCAGTGGCCTGGGTCCAAAGTAATAGAAGTAGCACAAAAACATTTTTTAGTGCAGGCTTTTCCTTGCTCAAGCCTGCCTACTAGAATCTCTAGTGCTTAAAAGGAAAAAAGAATGAAAAACATAGGAATTGGGAAGTTTCATATGGTACTACTATTCATGAATTTGGTTCAAATGAATGGAGCAAAGGAAAACTGTAGGATTTGTTCCTTTAGTGTCTCCTTGAAAGAAAAAACGTAGGAATTTTAATTTTCACTTGTCCTCCTTTTCAAATTCCTATTCATGAAGCACAAGACTAAGAGATAGTAGCATAATAGCATTGTAACCGTACATTTTCTTGTGGTTTGACTTAATCTCACCATGCTTCTTTGCATCCTGTGATCTTCGAATTGTTGTGAATCAAACACCCAGATTGGCAGAAATCCTGTGTTTTTAAATTATCTGTTTTGCACGTGCATTCCTACCCTATTCATGTCGATTTCCTATCCCTGCATTGTTGGAATCCTCCAATTCAAACGAGCCCTTACATAATTACTTCTCTTACAGATAGTTGTAAAAGAAAACCTTGCGTGGTTTGTCCCGCTCCTGCTGCGCTGTCGTCCACCCTAGCTCAGCTGCTCCAACGACAAAAGGGTCCAGCACAGTAGGGATCCAGCCTCCAGACTGTCTTTTGCCGCCTTAGATCTTCTTCCCCGCCGCCGGCAGCCATGAAAACTGCATTACCATCATCAACCGAGCAGATGACCTCGAGGACTACACAAGTCCGCAAGAGAGGTCGCACTCTTTCGTGTGTGTTTATGTTATGCATCACTTAATATTACATGCTACTTTATCATCATGTTCACCGATTAGACTCTGAGTCAGCTCCAAACTAATGGTCAAACTTGAGTTTTTAAATGGTTGTGGGGTACATATCGGGGCCGCAATCAATAGTATCTATCTACTATCAAGTTAATATCCGGTGTCTACTATGAGTTTCATGTTGGGTGGGAAACAAACAGTATAGAAGCAATTATCTGTATTTTTTAACTGAAGCCATTATCTGCCTGCTATTATTAGTTTTGGGTCTATCCACAGGTTGCTACCATCACTCTGGATTTTTGCATGCACTCCTTACATAATCTCACTATGTTTTATTTCTATGCATGACAGTTATTAGAACAATGGAACTGAACATGTAGAGTAAAAGAGACGAGCCTTGCGTGGCAATAAAATTTCATGCAGACGTCGCTCCATGGTAGGCGCAAAGGCAGCCCCCCTCCATGCATTTCGGATTGTAATAGAGAGGAAGATATCTGTTCTGAGGGGTTTCAGAAGGAGAAGACAACTCCTATTTACCCTCTGAGGTCTTCGCTCTAACTAGGCATGCTGATGTTGGTTATATCATGCATATGGTGCCTTGCGTTGCTTACTTTATACATCAAATATATCATCTTCTTAGTTTAGACATCCTTTGTGCGAATGCCATCTGTTTAGCTTATTCATCGTTTATGTGAATTATGCAACGCCATCTTGTTTAGCCAGGCATCATATATGTGAATTTTGCAATGCCATCCTGCTTAGCCAGTCATCTTATATGTAAATTATATCAGGCCATCCTTTTTTTCGTTACATATTACATTATTCAACAATGTTAGTACATTCAACTGCTCTTCGTGTGCATCAGTCATTTGACATGGCGATGGCAAATTCTGGAGTGAAAACAAGGTCTTCAGAGCAGACTATGACATCTGACGAAGCGCATATCTCGCTGGTTATGGATAGCTCCTCAGAGGAGATTTCAGAGACAGATGACTAGTTCTATCCCCCCCCCCCCGAGGTGTATTCTCTAACTTGGCAGGGTTATGCTCATATCGTGCGTATGGTGTCTCGCATTGCTATGTCATTTGATTAGTTTAGACATGCTTTGTGTGAATGCCACCTGTTCAGTGTCTAATTACCATATATGTGAATTATGCATTGCCATCTTGTTACAAGACATTATATATGTGAATTATACAATGCTATCTTGTTGCAAAGGCATTATATATGTGAATTATGCAATGCCATGCTATTTAGCCAATCATCATGTATGTGAATTATATCATGCTATCATTTTTTTGTATTACGTGTTCCATTTGTCGACAACGTTTGTATATTCAACTACGCTTCCTGTGCATCAGCCATTTGAAGTGGTGATGGAAGTATCTGGAGTGAAAACAAGGTATTCAGAGCAGACAATGCTACCTGCTGAAGCAGACATCTTGCTAGTTACAGAGAGCTCCTCAGAGGAGGATTCAGAGACTGATGACCAGTCCTATTTCCCCCCTGAGGTCTATGCTCAAACTTGCAGGGTTATATTACCCATGTCATGCATGTTGTCTTGCATTGCTTAGTTTTTACATCATATATGGATTGCCATCTGCTTACTTGCTTACTATATTAATCATATATTTGAATTATATCATGCCATCATGTTTACATAGTACATACACATCATCTATCTGAATTATGGCATGGCAACCCATTTAATAAAGACATCATATAGTTATATCATCTCATCCTGTTTAGTGTTTACAGTCATCATATTTTGAATTATGGCATTCTTTCCGTGAATGTATGTGATTGTGGCATGCCAACCTATTTAATAAACACATTATATAGTTATATCATGTCATCATGTTTACATAGTCATCATATTTTGAACTATGTCTTTCCATCTTTTTTAGTTAGCCATCATAATGTGAAATTGTGTCATGCTATCCTGCTTAGTTAGCCATCATATATGTGAAATTATGTCATGCTATCCCTTTTGGTTAGACAACATAAATATGAATTTTATTTCATGCCCTCTTTAATTCCCCACTATCCATTGCACCTGTCATTCATAGAATGTCTATACTTTCAATTACTTTTCTTGTTTATCAGCCATTTGAATTGGTGAGGGTGATGGCAGTATCTACGGGAGTAACAACACGGTCTTCAGAAAAGATAGTGCTACCAGTTGATCCAGATAGAACCACGGTTGTACTTGCCCAAGGACCAGATCCACCAACACATAACCCGAACTCTCACAGATTGTACCCCTACCCAGTTGGACAGAGAACCAGCTACACCCCTTCTAACCCCAACCCCGGCAGATAGTAACCCAGTTCCGGTTGACACAACACCGTCTCCACCACAGAGCACCCAAACATGAGCAGTTAGTAAGGGAACTGCAATGCCCAAAGCACGAGGACTACCACTCTGAATCCCAACTCAATGCTTAAAGGAGAAGATTTGTTCTCAGGTCAGGTTCTGTAGCTATGGTTCATACTCCTTTGCTCTTGCATTACTGTATTTACTCATACTAACTATTTTCAAAGTTGAAGGATGGAATTGAAACTCCAATGGCGCAACAGGTATGTCTTAAACTTGTTTCTTTAACTGGTTTGCTATTGTAACCTGCTCTATGTTGATTTTAGTTCCAATTGAATAAACAGTTATGTTCTCATGTCATGCACATTAAAAGTGTTGTTATTGCTCTATAGTTTCCCACACTTATATTCTATCTATTCTGCTTTGTCTTTAACAAATATTATTTGAACTATGTCTCTATCTTAATTTGGCAACAAAAACTAGAATGATATAGACCATAAAGTGACCATGGTACATAGATATATGTTTGTTTCATACTGTTATCCTGTCCACTTTACTACTGAACTCATTTACCAAAATGAGTTTCATATACAACATGGTAAACCTGTGATGTGTTTGCTTGTTTCTCTTTTAGAATGCGGAAAAAATATTGGAGAACAGTACCGCGTTATGCAATGGTAAAGGAAATAAGGCAGATAAGGTTCAAGATAGTGAGACATCCCTGTTGGTCTCCAAGAAAGCTGATAAAAACTATCTTGACAATAGTGAGAGAACCCAAAAGTCCTGTCTTGATGTAGTGTTCGAGTTACTGGCCACTACTGCTGGCACAAGCTCTTCGAACTCACTGCCTGAATCAGTTTGTCTTCTTGAGTCTCAACTTCAAGTTGAAAGACATCGATCAGATGTGCTGCGACAGGAAGCTGAAGGACTGAGGAAGTCCCTGCATAATTCAGATGCATATTTCCTGGTGCAACAGCAAGCACTGGAGGATTTAAGCGCCAAACAAGAGAAAGTTAATAAGCTTGCTAAGCATCTTGCCAGCATTATGGGTACCCAGGATATTGTTTCTTGAGATCTTCTGAAGTGGTTTCAGTTCTAGATTTGTTTTGCTGCAGCGTTTATTTGCGCTTGTCGCCAACTTTGACAACCAGTGTATATGATATGCTGCTTTGTTCCCTATATTTGCACTGGTGGCGAACTTTGATGCCCAGTGGATGTAATATGTGTAATAGCCGTGATAGCCTAGCGTTAGTTGCTTGCTTATTTATTTCCTTGTTGTCTTGTTTATTTGTTTGCTTGTAGTCATTGCAGTTCTTTTTCCGCGGTTTTCTAGTGGCTACAATAACCTATTTTTAAAAACTAGGCCACAATAACCATGGGCTAATATTTACTGTAGTGACACTGGGCCTCCTATGGGCCGTAGAAATAGTGGGCCTTCTATGGGCCGTAGAAACAATGGGCCGTCTACGGGCCGTAGAAACAATGGGCCTTCTACGGGCCGTAGAAACAATGGGCCTTCTACGAGCCGTATCATCAATGGGCCTTATACGGGTCGTATGATCGATTGGCCAAACATGGGCCAAACAAACAACATTATGGCCATAAATGGGCTAGAGTTGGAATCGTCCGTTCATGGGCCGACCATAACGGGCCATCGTTAATAGGTCGTATTTGATGACGCTATGAAAACGGCCCAACGTATTAACATACCACAAACGGGCCGACTGTAACCACGGGCTGAATTTGGCCCACAAGCAGAAAATGACAGTAATGGGCGGTAAGTAAACGAATGCTGGAAATGAGCCCAAGAATAAATGGGCTCTGAGAAGGCCGAAAGATAACATGGGCTGGAAATGGCCCAACGGAATAACGGGTTGTTAATGGGTATAAAGTGATACACTGTTCATTACCGGCCAGTTTCAGCACGTGCCGTTAATGGGTGTAAAGTGATACACTGTTCATTACAGGCCAGTTTCACCACAGGCCGTTATACAAAGGGCCTCATATGGGCCGAAAGACGTCATGGGCCATACATGGGCCAGAAGTGAAAACGAGCTGGAATCATATTGGATGGCCCAGATGACGCTACTGAGCGTAATTCGGATAGGGCGTAACGGGCCTTGGGTTAGCGAGCTGTTAATGGGCTATATGTGAACATGCCGTTAACAGGCATTCCATGGGCCGGCCCGTCACCTTTTGACCAAGTCAAATGGGTCAGCCTTTTCACAGGAATGGGCCTCTGTTGGGCCATGCCACGTGTCGATGTATCATAGGCGCCTTCTGTCCAATGAGTGGATGACATCTGTCCCAACGATGAGCTGACACGTGTTTCCTCTAGCCAATGATGATTTTACATGTGCAAAATCCCCATTGGTCGGGGCTGTTAACGGGTTATCGGATCCAAAACCCGACCCGATAGCTTAACGACGTTCCGTTATGGTGGATGCCATGTGTCGGTCACCCTTGACGAAAGCACTTCTGTGACGCGCGATTTATCGTCATGGAAGTGGACACTTCCCTGATGATAATTTTGGTAATGTCATGGAACACTTCTACGACAGCACAGGTATGACTATCTTGATTCTGTCATAAAATCGTCATGGATGTACATGCATGACAAAAAACGTGACCTACTGTGACAAACACATATCATCACGGAAGTGTATTTTTTCGTAGTGTATGTAGCCGATTTCATTGCATAGCCCAAGGTTTACGGGGATGTGGAGCATTATAGTTGGATCAAGGAGGAAGAAGAAGACTATGACCTGAAAGGAAAAGAAGAGGCAAGTTTCGATGAAGAGGAAGTTCCACTACCCCAACCTAGGGACATACACGAGGAGTTCAAAAAGTCAAGTCTCCCCACTAAAGCAAAGAAACCTAAGATCGAGTTTATCCCTTTCCGTCTTTTGTAGGAGAGCAGGCAAGAATTATGCAGAAATGTATTAATACTAGAGCAGGAGGTCGGTGACCTGAAGGAGGAAAATTCCATTCTCAAGCGTAAGCTGAAGAATAAGGACAAGCCCACTCCATCATCAACAACTCCATCATCACCACCTCCAAAGAAAGAGACATAAATACATGGGTATGGGCACTCCACTTGGCAACTTCCAAGCTTGGGGGAGGTTCCCCGGTATCGTATCATCATCACACCTTTACTTTCATCTTTTTTCTTAGTTCAATCCTTTTGGTTATATCTCGATCTAGTAGAATAAAGTTTTAGCATGATCTAGCTTTGAGTTTTATTTCGAGATCTATCTATGTAATCGAGTCCGTGAGCTATATAATAAAGTGTAGTTTTGAGTTGAGGGCTTTGTTTTCCTGCTATGATCTTGAGGGAATAAAAATAGTAAAAAAGAATAGAAAAAAAGATAATATATCGATCTTATGGAGAGTAATGAC
The DNA here is from genome assembly GCF_002162155.2 of Triticum dicoccoides. NCBI lineage: Eukaryota > Viridiplantae > Streptophyta > Magnoliopsida > Poales > Poaceae > Triticum > Triticum dicoccoides. The sequence continues at coordinate 482,029,989 of NC_041389.1, read as the reverse complement.
TTCACATATAAAGAATATGATGAATAAAATTTGTTGAGAGTTCACAAACATAGTTTTGGTCATTGTTGCAATTAATAGGAAGTAATAAAGAAAGAGAGGCTTCACATATAAATATACTATCTTGGACATCTTTTGTAATTGTGAGCACTCATTAAAATATGACATGCTAAAAAGTTGATGTTGGACAAGGAAGACAACATAATGGGTTATGTTTTCTTATATCCGAATAGAAGTTATATTGTCATGGACCCTCCAACATGTTGTGCTTGCTTTTCCCTCTTATGCTAGCCAAATTCTTTGCATCAAGTAGAAATACTAGTTGTGCATCCAAACACCCCTTAAACCAGTTTTGTCATGAGAGTCCATCATACCTACCTATGTATTGAGTAAGATCCTTCAAGTAAGTTGTCATCGGTGCAATCAGTAAAAATTGCTCTCTAAATATGTATGATCTATTAGTGTGAATAAAATAAGCTTTATACGAACTTGTGATATGGAAGAAATAAAAGCGACAGACTGCATAATAAAGTTCTTTATCACAAGCAGCAATATAAAGTAACATTCTTTTGCATTAAGATTTTGTGCATCCAACAATAAAAGCGCATGAAAACCCCTGCTTCCCTCTGAGAAGGGCCTATCTTTTACTTTTATCTTCTACCCTTATACAAGAGTCATGGTGATCTTCACCTTTCCTTTTTACACTTTTTTTTCTTTTGGCAAGCACTATGTGTTGGAGACATCTATATATATATATATATATATCCACTCGGATGTAGGTTATCATGAAGTATTATTGTTGACATTACCCTTGAGGTAAAAGGTTGGGAGGCGAAACTATAAGTCCCTATCTTTCTCTGTGTCCGGTTGAAGCTTTGAACCCATAAGTATCGCGTGAGTGTTAGCAAGTATGAAAGACTAAATGATAGTTGAGTATGTGGACTTGCTGAAAAGCTCTTGAATTGACTCTTTCCGATGTTATGATAAATTGCAATTGCTTCAATGACTGAGATCATAGTTTGTTAGTTTTAAATGAAGTTTTTGATTCATAGTTTATGTCGGAGTACAAAAGTATGGGTACTTCTGTACCCCTTACTTGTGCACGGGCAGTCGCAGCCACACCTGCGGTAGGGCTTGGTGGGGCAGAGGGGGACAAAACAGAAAGACTACCAAGGCAGACACTCAAGATAGCGAACAAGGAGCAGAGGCTGAGTTGGACCACCCCCGGCAAGGCCCTTGCCGGGGTAGCTCGCATAGCCTCGGCGGCTCTTTGCCGGGGCAACCTACATAGCACCAGCAAGCCCATCACCCTTGAGGCTGAGAGTTCTAACACCATCGACAACGTTAAGACCAAGATTTGGGAACGCATGCGTGGTAGCATGCAAATCTTCATGAAGATTGATAGCCCGCGGGTCCACATGGGACCAGAAGACGAAGACCCCTGGCAAGACCCTTGTCGGGATGACTGTGAGGCCCCCCGGCAAGCCTTGACGGGGATAATCGATGGGCCGCGGCCAGGTCCGTGCCCGACAAGGATTTGACACCTCACCACCACTCCAGTGCGACGACCAGTGTGCCAACTAAGCAGGCGCCTGTGTGGCGGAATGCAGATCTTTGTGGAGGCTCTACCATCACGCCAACACAACAGCTAGCTAGCCAGCGTGGCACTACATGCCTCGTCAGCCTGGACGCGTGTGGAAGCAAGGAGAGGCGGCGACGGACGAGATAGCTCCTGTTGCTGTCCCTGATAAAGGAAGAGGGCACGTAGGCAACACATTAAATGCGTTTGTCCTACGGTGCTGAGCGATAAGCTCATACACTGTAGCTTGCTTTCCACCTCCTGTGTGCCATTGTGGCAACCCATTTACGTATAAAAGGAGGCCCGAGGCATACAGAGAGAGGATTTGTACTTTTTGGACTATGCACACACCGTAGCTAGTTCAAAAGCTCATCCTTACGGCCCAAACCTGGCTAAAGAAAACCCTTGTGCTGACTGCTACACCTGCTCTTCCTGCAGCTACTCTGCCCGCCGAACGTAGAAAGGATTCTTGTGATCCCATAGGTGTTTGTTTCCCCAACATCTTTGGCGTGCCAGGTAGGGGGAGTTAGTTGTGAGAATCTGGTCTATTAGTTAGCGCAACAATTTCTTCACCGTGATGGCTCAGAAGAAGAAGACGATCACAGCGGTCGATCCGTCCAGAGACGCTCCACCCGTGCACGCACAGACGGGTGATACGTCTCCGTCGTATCTATAATTTTTGATTGTTCCATGCCAATATTCTTCAACTTTCATATACTTTTGGCAACTTTTTATACTATTTTTGGGACTAACATATTGATCCAGTGCCCAGTGCCAGTTCCTGTTTGTTGCATGTTTTATGTTTCACAGAAAACCAATATCAAACGGAATCCAAACAGGATAAAAACGGACAGAGAATTATTTTGGAATATTTGGGATTTTCCGGAGGAAGAATCAACGCGAAACGGTGTCCGAGGTGGCCACAAGACAGGGGGGCGCGCCCACCCCCCTGGGCGCGCCTGGCACTCTCGTGGGCCACCTGTAAGGCGGTTGATCCCTTCTTTTGCTGCAAGAAAGCTAATTTTATGAGAAAAACCTGGGCGAAAGATTCACCCCAATCGGAGTTACGGATCTCCGGATATTAAAGAAACGGTGAAGGGATAGAATCAGAGAACGCAGAAACAGAGAGATAGATCCAATCTCGGAGGGGCTCTCGCCCCTCCCAAGCCATGGGAGCCAAGGACCAGAGGGGAAACCCTTCTCCCATCTAGGGAGGAGGTCAAGGAAGAAGAAGAAGAAGGGGGCCTCTCCCCCCTTGCTTCCGGTGGCGCCGGAGCGCTGCCGGGGGCCATCATCATCACTGCGATCTTCACCAACACCACCGCCATCTTCACCAACATCTCCATTACCTTCTCCCATCTATTTTCAGCGGTCCACTCTCCCGCAACCCGCTGTACCCTCTACTTGAACATGGTGCTTTATGCTTCATATTATTATCCAATGATGTGTTTCCATCCTATGATGCCTGAGTAGATTTTCGTTGTCCTACCGGTGATTGATGAATTGCTATGATTGGTTTAATTTTCTTGTGGTTATGTTGCTGTCCTATTGTGCCCTCCGTGTCGCACAAGCATGAGGGAGTACCGCTGTAGGGTGTTGCAATATGTTCATGATTCGCTTATAGTGGGTTGCTTTAGTGACAGAAGCATAAACCCGAGTAAGGGGATTGTTGCGTATGGGATAAAAGGGGACTTGATACTTTAATGCTATGGTTGGGTTTTACCTTAATGAATCTTTAGTAGTTGCGGACGCTTGCTAGAGTTCCAATCATAAGTGCATATGATCCAAGTAGAGAAAGTATGTTAGCTTATGCCTCTCCCACATAGAACTTGCTATCGGTCTAGTAACGTAGTCAATTGCTTAGGGGCAATTTCACCACTCCTACCACCACTTTTCCACACTCGCTATATTTACTTTATTGCATCTTTATCTAAATATCCCCTTGCTTTTATTTACGTGTTCTTTATTATCTTGCAAACCTACCCTATCACACCTACAAAGTACTTCTAGTTTCATACTTGTTATAGGTAAAGCGAACACTAAGTGTGTGTAGAGTCGTATCAGTGGCAGATAGGACTTGAGAGAATATTTGTTCTACCTTTAGCTCCTCGTTGGGTTCGACACTCTTACTTATTGAAAGAGGCTACAATTATCCCCTACACTTGTGGGTTATCAAGACCTTTTTCTGGCGCCGTTGCCGGGGAGTCATAGCGTGCGGTGAATATTCTCGTGTGTGCTTGTTTGCTTTATCACTAAGTAATTTTTATTTGCTGTTCTTAGTTGTTTTCTATCTTTAGTTATGGATATGCAACACAAAATACCAAAAAAATAGGTGTACTTGCTACTCATGTAGATGGGGTAACTCCTAAAACCCCCAATTCTCATTATGTGAAAGATATTATGTACTACTTTGATAATCCTGTGAAAACCCCATTCAAATTTATATTGGGAGACACGTTGTATCAACGTGAATACTTTAGGGATTACCGCTCGACACAAAAGGGGAAACTATTATGGGATCAATTTATTATGTTGCGTTGGTATGCTCGTCAACTATGCTTGACATATGATTATACTTGTTGTTGTAGGATGAATGCTCCACACCTTCCCTTTTCATGCAAATTTAATGATAATGAAACCTTAGCTTCTTATGCTAATGGTATATATGATTACTATGATGTGGAACAAATAGAAGAATTTGTTGCTTTTATGGGTGCTTATGAGATTGAATCTATGTTTAAAGTGGTTGATGATTTTGATGATTCAGTTTATAGAACAAAAAATCTTGCTATACTTAGATATTGCTATGAAAATTATGAATAAAATTACTATATTAATGCATTTATTGAGAAAGTCTCCGCTGTCCAAGAAGAGACTAATATTTTGCAGGAAGCTATGGAAGAAGAAATTGATGAAACTGTGAGGTCATTAGATGAAAAAGATGATGAGGAGAGCGAAGAACAAAAGGAGGAAGAGCGGATTGATCACCCGTGCCCACCTTCTAATGAGAGTAACTCTTCAACTCATACATTGTTTAATTCCCCTTCGTGCTTGTCGAAGGATGATTGCTATGATCCCTTGAATTTGTTTGAAATATCCCTTTTTGATGATGCTTGCTATGATTGTGGCCAAGATGCCAATATGAATTATGCTTATGGAGATGAACTTGCTATAGTTCCTTATGTTAAACATGAAATTGTTGCTATTGCACCCATGCATGATAGTCCTATTATCTTTTTGAATTCTCCAAACTACACTATATTGGAGAAGTTTGTGCTTACTAAGGATTATATTGATGGGTTGCCTTTTACTATTGCACATGATGATTTTGCTAGATATAATATGCATGTGCTTGCTGCTCCTACTTGCAATTACTATGAGAGAGGAACTATATCTCCACCTCTCTATGTTTCCAACACGATAGAATTGCAAGAAACTGTTTATACTATGCATTGGCCTTTACTATGTGTGCATGAATTGTTCTCTCATGACATGCTGATGCATAGGAACAGAGTTAGACTTCATTGTTGCATGATATATGTTACTTTGTGCTCACAACTAAATTACAAATCATTGTTAATTAAAATTGGCTTTGATATACCTTGGGATCTGGGTGGATTCATTACTTGAGCACTATATGCCTAGCTTAATGGCTGTAAAGAAAGCGCTGCCAGGGAGACAACCCAGAAGTTTTAGAGAGTCATTTATTTCTGTTGTGTGCTTTCATATAGTTTAAAAATAAAAAAATAAAGAGGGGAACCTAAAAACTTTTCAAAAAGGAAAGTGAAAGTAGGAAAGACAAGCATCGTTGAAGTGGGAGCTAGCCTTGAACTTTGTTCATGCTCATAGAAACTTTGTGAATCTTGATTACAGAAACTTTTCAACAAAAATAATTATCCCCTTGTATAATTCCATTGTTTTATAAAAATAATGTGCCAAGGTTTGCCTTTAGGATGTTCACAATGCTTGTTGGTTTGTACGGTGCAGGACAGAAACTTTGGCTGTAGTGCACGATTTTACATTTTTAATTGGAACGTCAAATGGTTCTGATTCCTTTTGCACTGTCTTTCTGTACAACTTTTTTATTTTTACGAATTTTCATAGAATTTTTGGGGTACCAGAAGTATGGTGAATGTTCATATTGCTATAGATTGTTCTGTTTTTGACAGATTCTGTTTTTGATGCATAGTTTACTTGTTTTGATGAAACTATCAATTTATATCAGTGGATTAAGCCATGGAAAAGTTATATTACTGTAGAAACAATGCAAAAACAAAATATGAATTGGTTTGCTACAGCACTTAGAGTAGTGATTTGCTTTATTATACTAACGGATCTTACCGAGTTTTCTGTTGAAGTTTTGTGTGGATGAAGTGTCTAATCGAGGATGTCTCGATATGAGGAAAAGGAAGAGAGGCAAGAGCTCAAGCTTGGCGATGCCCGAGGCACCTCAAGTAAATATTCAAGGAGACTCAAACCTCTAAGCTTGGGGATGCCCCGGAAGGCATCCCCTCTTTCTTTAACAAGTATCGGTATGTTTTCGGATTCGTTTCGTTCTTGCATTATGTGCAAGTCCTGGAGCATCTTTTGCATTTAGTTTTCATTTTTATTTTATGCACCATGCTGGTATGAGATAGTCCTTGGTTGATTTATAGAATTATCATTGAACTTCATTTAAATCTTTTGAGTATGGCTTTATAGAATGCTTCATGTGCTTCACGTATATCATTTGAAGTTTGGATAGCCTGTTTCTCTTCACATAGAAAACCGTCATTTGTAGAATGCTCTTTTGCTTCATTTATATTTGTTAGAGAGTGGGCATATCTTTTGTAGAAAGAATTAAACTCTCTTACTTCATTTATATCAATTTAGAGAGATGACAGGAATTGGTCATTCACATGGTTAGTCACAAAATCCTACATAAACTTGTAGATCGCTGAATATGATATGTTTGATTCCCTGCAATAGTTTTGCGATATAAAGGTGGTGATACTAGAGTCATGCTAATGGGTGGTTGTGGATTGTAGAGACACTTGTGTTGAGGTTTGAAAGTCCCGTAGCATGCACCTATGGTAAGCGTTGTGTGAAAAATTTGAAGCATGGGGTGTTTCTTTGATTGTCTTCCTTATGAGTGGCAGTCGGGGACGAGCGATGGTCTTTTCCTACCAATCTATCCCCCTAGGGGCATGCGTAGTAGTACTTTGCTTTGAGGGCTAATAAACTTTTGCAATAAGTATATGAGTTCTTTATGACTAATGTGAGTCCATGGATTATACGCACTTTTACCTTTCCATCATTGCTAGCCTCTTCGGTACCGTGCATTGCCCTTTCTCACCTCGAGAGTTGGTGCAAACTTCGCCGGTGCATCCAAACCCCATGATAAAATATGCTCTATCACACATAAGCCTCATTATATCTTCCTCAAAACATCCACCATACCCACCTATCATGGCATTTCCATAGCCATTCCGAGATATATTGCCATGCAACTTCCATCATCATCATATACATGACTTGAGCATTTATTGTCATATTGCTTTGCATGATCGTAAGATAGCTAGCATGATGTTTTCATGGCTTGTCCGTTTTTTGATGTCATTGCTACGCTAGATCATTGCACATCCCGGTACACTGCCGGAAGCATTCATATAGAGTCATATCTTTGTTCTAGTATCGAGTTGTAATATCGAGTTGTAAGTAAATAAAAGTGTGATGACCATCATTATAGAGCATTGCCCCGTAAAAAAAGAAAAAAGAAAAAAGGAAAAAAAGGAAAGGCCAAAGAAGCCTAAATAAAAAAGGGGGCCAAAGAAGCCCACCGAAAAGAAAAAAAGAAAAAAAAGAAAAAGAAAAAGGGGCAATGTTACTATCCTTTTTCCACACTTGTGCTTCAAAGTAGCACCATGTTCTTCATATAGATTGTCTCCTATGTTGTCACTTCCATATACTAGTAATAATTTTCATTATAGAACTTGGCTTGTATATTCCAACGATGGGCTTCCTCAAATGCCCTAGGTCTTCATGAGCAAGCAAGTTGGATGCCCACACACTTAGTTTCTTTTGATGAGCTTTCATACATTTATAGCTCTTAGTGCATCCGTTGCATGGCAATCCCTACTCCTCGCATTGACATCAATTGATGGCCATCTCTATAGCCCGTTGATTAGCCGCGTCGATGTGAGACTTTCTCCATTTTTGTCTTCTCCACATAACCTCCATTATTATATTCTATTCCACCTATAGTGCTATATCCATGGCTTGAGCTCATGTATTGCGTGAGGGTTGAAAAAGCTGAAGCGCGTTAAAAAGTATGAACCAATTGCTCGGCTCGTCATCGGGGTTGTGCATGATGGGAGCATTTTGTGTGACGAAAATGAAGCATGGCCAAACTATATGATTTTGTAGGGATAAGCTTGCTTTGGCCTTGTTGTTTTGAAAATACATGATTGCTTTACTGGTATGCTCGAAGTATTATTGTTTTTTATGTCAAATGATAGACTATTGCTTTGAATCACTCGTCTCTTATTATTCATACCATGATTAGACATATGATCAAGATTATGCTAGGTAGCATTCCACATCAAAAATTATCTTTTTTATCATTTACCTACTCGAGGACGAATAGGAATTAAGCTTGGGGATGCTGATACGTCTCCGTCGTATCTATAATTTTTGTTTGTTCCATGCCAATATTCTTCAACTTCCATATACTTTTGGCAACTTTTTATACTATTTTTGGGACTAACATATTGATCCAGTGCCCAGTGCCAGTTCCTGTCTGTCGCATGTTTTATGTTTCACGGAAAACCAATATCAAACGGAATCCAAACGGGATAAAAACGGACGGAGAATTATTTTGGAATATTTGGGATTTTCTGGAGGAAGAATTAACGCGAAACGGTGTCCGAGGTGGCCACGAGATAGGGGGGGCCCACCCTCCCGGGCGCGCCTGGCACTCTCGTGGGCCACCCGTAAGGCGGTTGATGCCCTTATTTTGCTGCAAGAAAGCCAATTTTATGAGAAAAATCTGGGCGAAAGATTCACCCCAATCGGAGTTACGGATCTCTGGATATTAAAGAAACGGTGAAGGGGTAGAATCAGAGACGCGGAAACAGAGAGATAGATCCAATCTTGGATGGGCTCTCGCCCCTCCCAAGCCATGGGAACCAAGGACTAGAGGGGAAACCCTTCTCCCTTCTAGGGAGGAGGTCAAGTAAGAAGAAGAAGAAGGGGCCTGTCGGTGTCAAAACCGGCGGATCTCGGGTAGGGGGTCCCGAACTGTGCGTCTAGGCGGATGGTAACAGGAGACGAGGGACACGATGTTTTTACCCAAGTTCGGGCCCTCTTGATGGAGGTAAAACCCTACGTCCTGCTTGATTAATATTGATGATGTGGGTTACAAGAGTAGATCTACCACGAGATCAAGGAGGCTAAACCCTAGAAGCTAGCCCATGGTATGATTGTTGTTCGTCCTATGGACTAAAACTCTCCAGTTTATATAGACACCGGAGAGGGCTAGGGTTACACAGAGTCGGTTACAATGGGAGGAGATCTTCATATCGTATCGCCAAGCTTACCTTCCACACCAAGGAAAGTCCCATCTGGACACGGTACGGAGTCTTCAATCTTGTATCTTCATAGTCCAGGAGTCCGGCCAAAGGTCTTAGTACGGCCATCCGGACACCCCCTAATCCAGGACTCCCTTAGTAGCCCCTGAACCAGGCTTCAATGACGACGAGTCCGGTGCGCAAGTTGTCTTCGGTATTGCAAGGCGGGTTCCTCCTCCGAATATTTCATAGAAGATGTTGAACACCAGGATAGTGTCCGACTCTGCAAAATAAGTTCCACATGCCACCATAGAGAGAATAACATTTGCACCAATCTAATCTGCTGACGTATTCCGCAGCGTGGCATCACACCACGGCCAGTCTTTTACTCACTTTACTGTTCCACCTCAGTGCGTTTAGCGAGGCGGTTTCCTTGGCACGTCTTGTCAAAGCAGAGATCGTGTCCCCTTATTCCAGGATTCTCATCATTACAGGCGTGGGTAACCCAACCGCGCCATTAACCGCGGCGCTTGGGAGATAAGCGAGTTTTATTAGGCCGGTGGGGGCTCGTAGTTTTGGCCGCCCATATAAGGGGATAAGAATCCGCCCTTTCCATTCACGCCTTCTTCCTCTTCTGCTTATCCGTCCCTGCGCGCTCGAGCTCCAGCGCCCAAGCCCGCACTTCCCACCTCAACCTTCTCCAACCATGTCCGGAGCGGGAGGTAGATGGATGGCCTCCTCCATCACGGAGGGGCAAATCAAAAAGCTGAGGAAGGCCGAATACTTGTCTTATGACATCACGCACCGGCTTCCAGATGTGGGGCAACTCATCCCCACCCCCGGGCCCCATGAGAGGGTTGTTTTTCTTCCCCATTTCCTCCGCGGACTGGTTTCCCTCTTCACCCGTTCGTCCGGGGGCTCATGTTCTACTACGGCCTGGACTTCCACGATCTGGCCCCGAACTTCATCCTCAATATCTCGGCGTTTATCGTCGTGTGCGAGGCCTTCTTCCGCATCCAGCCTCACTTTGGACTATGGTTGAAGATCTTCAGCGTCAAGCCGAAGGTTGTGAAAGGCCGACAAGTAGAGTGCAGAGGCACTATGGTGGGCAAGATGGCCAACGTCACTTGGCTCGAGGGTGCCTTCGTGGAAACCATCAAAGGGTGGCAATCGGGGTGGTTCTACATCACTGAGCCGCGTGACCCTAAGTGGGCCGCGGCCCCCGAATTTCGATCCGGCATCCCCACCCAGCTCACATCTTGGAAAGAGACGGGCCTGTCGTGGGGTAATCCAGAAGAGGTGACCGGACTCCAAACCTGCGTCCGAGACCTGGTGACCAAGAAGGTCAAGTTTGTCAACGTAGTCCAGGTCATGCTCTTCCGCCGGATCCTCCCGTGTCAACGACGGGTCTTCAATTTGTGGGAGTTCGACCCGACCCAGCACCAGACTCTATCCCGGCTCTTCGAAATGAAGCACGAGGACGCCTGGAAGGTGCTTTTCAAGAGTTCAGAGGTCTCCCCTCCCATCACCGAGGATCGTGGATTCTGCATCAAATGTCAAGCCTCCGAAGTAAGCATTCATTTAGTCCCTTACGGGACACCCGAATTTCATAGTGTGACTTTACGTGGGATCTAAACTCCCGTTCCTTTGACGGGACTGAAGAGGACATCCGGACAGTTCGACTGTCCGGCCCCTTTATCCGAAGGCCCAGCAGACGCACACTTGGCGAAGCTACTGGTTTCGGCACCTCACGTGGTGCCGGAGAACAAGGCCAAGGAGAAGGCCACGGGGACCCGAAAGAGTTCCCGGCGCCCGGTGGTGTCGGATTCATCGCCCGACGACCCCAAAGCACCCTCCGCCTCGGAGGACGAGGAGGAGGAAGAGGAGGAAGAAGAAGAAGCCTCTTCCCCTCCAGCGAGGGGAGGAAAGAAAAGGAAGGCCGCCCCAACTGGGGAGGCCGGAGGGTCCAAGAAGGGGAAGACCCCTCTGCCGGACTACGCCTTGGATGCCGAGGACAGCGGGGAGGAATGGCCACCCAGGGTCAAGCCCCTGGCAAAATCCTAAGTATCCGGATATCCGAATAACTTATGGCACTCCTATAATGCATGGTTCCTTCTGATGCTGAATTTAATGATGCAGTCCGCCCCGGGCTCAGCTCGGCGATTCGTCGAGTGGATCCCTGGACTCGTCGGATGTGAATAGCGCTTCACTTCCGACGGCCTCCTCCCCTCTCCCTACAGACGATGCTGAGGTGGAGTCCCGAAAGGGGCAAAACCAGGAGGAGGTGGTCCTGGAGGCGCCACAAGGCGACCTCCCGGACTCTAGGCCCAAAGGGGGTAAAGCTCCGGAGGGATCTAAGTCCGGCCCCGGGCCGGACACTGCTCCGGAACCGTCGATGGTTCCGGGACCCGACCGGCGACGCCTTCATAAGAAAGGTAAGCCTACAATGCTGGTGACCTCCGTCCATCCGGAGGCGCCGACCAATTTGCTGGAGGCGCTTAACGGTGCTTCCATCAACGAGGAACACCGCACTGTCATGAGTGCGGTGATTCAGAAGGTTCAGTCCGCCAAGAGCGGGCTGACGGAAGCTTGTACAAGCCTGTTAACAGGCTTTGAGGTATGTGTTAAAAACATATAAAAATGTTACTGCATAGACAGTAGCCCCTGATGCTTAGTTCGGCGTTCAGAAAGAAAAGCCAAGCTGAGGATCTAAAAAGATATACGCAGGAGTCTAATAGAAATGTGTTAATATGGGAATGCAGGCTGTGCTACTGACCTCTGCCGCACTGACTGCGGAGGTCAATGTATTGAAGGAAAGCCTCGAGCGGTCCGAGAGCGAGCTCGGCCGTGCCAAGAAGCAGCTCGAGGATAAAGAGGGTACATAGTACCGCCTGAAAATGTATATAGAAATACTTGGTTGCAAATAATGACAGGACCAACTTAAATTTTGCAGGGGCCACAGCCGAGGTGGCGACCCTGAAGGAGGCGGTCTCCAAGGCCGAAAACAGTGCGGCCCTGGAGCGCGCCGAGCGAGAGAAGCAGGAGGCGCGGGTGGCGGAGGTGCAGTAAGAGCTCCAGGCTCTCGTGGAAAAACATGAGAGCTTGGAGCATGACTCGAAGACTCGAGAGTGCGAGCTCGCCCTGGCTCTTGAGAGTGCCAAAAATGCTAAGGCCGAAGCCCAGAAGGCCCCCCAGGAGATCGAGGCGATGAGGAAGATAGCGGCGGGTAAGGCATTCTTTGTGCAAAGCAAAAATATAAAAGTTAATTATCTGCTACTTACCCAAATCCGGAGCTCTCCAGGAGCGTTCGCCGATCTGCCCCGTAGTGTGTCTGATGCCGCCGCATACTACCGAGCCGAAGAGGGGATCTCGACGAAAAAAGTGTTCTGGTCTCAGTATGCTGAGGCCGAACATCCGGTGCCCCTGAGCGACCAGCTGAAGCAGCTGGTCGAGCTCCACAAGGTGGCCGAACAGGCCGTGAAGGGCCTCATAGCTCGGTTGTGGCCTGGAGAAGCCATGCCTGGGAGCTACTTCGGTCTGGTGCGGCGGCTGGTGGACGCGTGTCCGTGGATTGAGGTCGTCAAGTGCTCCGTTTGTATCGAAGGTGCCCGTAGGGCCCTTGCCCTTGTTAAGGTGCACTGGGGCAAGCTGGACGCTGAGAAGCTTTTGACGGACGTGCCACCGCCGGGCAAGGAGTATCGCACGCCCGAGATGTATTATAAGGGTGTCCTGAAGGGTGCTCGCCGTATAGCGGATGAATGCTCCAAAGATGTAATTTTTGAGTAGACTCGCATTTGTTATCCTGTACGCTGAAACTTTGTTCATATGCGTTAAGCAACGCTTGTTGATTTAAAATATTACCTTCTGTGCGGCCGTTTATCAAATCTGAGAGATGCAAGTCGTCGGCTTCAACCCCCATGCCACGAGTGCTAGGGTGTTCGGCATAAACCTGAGCGCTCTTGTTCCCATTCTTGGGTCCATCTAGGGAGGCGCTCAGCACAACGAACCAGGCCGTCGAACTTATAATGCTTTATCACTCTCACTTAGCCATAGAATTCTATAATTTTAAATTTCGACGAAGCCCCTAGTATTCGGAAGACCGAGTTCGGGGCGCTATCCACGGCTAGGCCGGATAAGTCTGGTTCATCGCTCTAAGCGGCATAAGTCTTTAAGGACTCGTAAAACCTCGCGGACAGCGACCGGTCTCTCGCACTATCATGACAGTCAGTTTTAGCTTTCTCTACTGAGGTGTTAACCCAGCTCAACTGGGGCACAATCGCAGTAGTTCTCCCACCGCTACCTTAGCCAACATTGCGGAACGTAAGGTACCAAAACATGGGAGCCGGGCAAACCCAACTATTGACCAAAGACATGATTCAGAGCCGATGCATATAGTGCTATAAGTTCGGGGTGCCACACTCATGAGAGTGTTCGGTCTTCTGACACCATGTTATGGGGTGTTTTAAGCCCCTGGTGTATTGTCCGTACCAAAGTGTACGGTTGCAGAATGTCATGACTGAACATATTTGTATATAAAAAATAGATATGTACAATAATAGAGAAGAGCTATATATTGTTTATTAAAAAAGGGCTGCTGCGAAAGCAGAACGATACAAGAAGTGCGATAAGCAAGAGATGGGAGTATTTGACATGCTCCCCTCCAGGGGCAAGCTGCGGGATTGTAAGTAAAACAGGTATTAAACTTGTTATAGAGACCACCTGGACGTTTGACATGGCTTGATCTTTCCGTGGCTGTGGCATCGTGTGTTCGGCGAGTGTATTGTCGGACAGGCCTTCTGAATAGTTGGGTCCTGAAGGAAGGAAAACGGTGAAATAGGGAGCCCCTTAGTGCGGTTGAGCCGCACTCTGGGCGTGCCATAGTTGTGCCCTCCCCTTATGCCCATGGTATCTCTAAGGCGTAATTATGTATGCGTGGTACCAGTATCACCATTTGGCAGGGGCTGGGGTTGGGGCCGCACTGCTATGCTTGCTCGGAACATGCCAGCCGGATTTGTTGTAGGTTACTTCGGGCTCGCTTGACGTTGTCCGGACGTTTGACGCCTGGATTGGAGAACTGCCTTGAGAGGCTACTCTGTACTTCCGCCGCCAGGGCAGCCGTGTGCTGCTCCGTTCGGAGAGAGCGTTTGGTGTTTCCATTTACCGTGATGACTCCGCGAGGTCCTGGCATCTTGAGCTTGAGATATGCGTAGTGCGGCACCGCATTGAATTTTGCAAATGCGGTTTGTCCAAGCAGGGCGTGATAGCCGCTGCGGAAAGGGACTATGTCGAAGATTAACTCTTTGCTCCGGAAGTTATCCGGGGATCCGAAGACCACTTCGAGTGTAACCGAGCCTGTACAGCTGGCCTCTACACCTGGTATGACGCCTTTGAAGGTTGTCTTTGTGGGTTTAATCCTTGAAGTATCGATGCCCATTTTTCGCACTGTGTCCTGGTAAAGCAGGTTCAGGCTGCTGCTGCCATCCATTAGGACTCTGGTAAGGTGAAATCCGTCGATAATTGGGTCTAGGACCAATGCGGCGAATCCGCCGTGACGGATGCTGGTGGGATGGTCCCTTCGATCGAAGGTGATCGGGCAGGAGGACCATGGGTTGAACTTTGGGGCGACTGGCTCCAACGCATAGACGTCCTTGAGAGCACGCTTCCGCTCCCTTTTGGGGATGTGGGTTGCGTATATCATGTTCACCGTCCGCACTTGCGGGGGAAATCCCTTCTGTCCTTTGTTGTTCGGCGACCGGGGCTCCTCCTCGTCATCGCTATGTAGCCCCTTGTCTCTGGTTTCGGCGCTTAACTTGCCTGCCTGCTTGAACACCCAACAATCCCTGTTGGTGTGATTGGCTGGCTGTTCGGGGCTTGCCATGTATCTGGCATGAGCAATTGAGTATCCGGTCTAAGCTGGATGGGCCCGGAGGGTTTCTTTTGAATGGCTTCTTCCGCTGACCAGGTTTAGAGCCTCTGAATCCGGCATTGACTGTCGTATCTTCAGTGTTGTCATCGTTAATGCGGTGCTTATGCTTGTTGCGACGTGACCTGCCGTTGTTGTCCTTGGTATACGAATTGCCGGGGCTCTTGGTTATATTGTTGCTACGAGCTAGCCAGCTGTCTTCTCCCGCACAAAAGCGGGTCATGAGTGTCGTGAGGGCTGCCATAGATTTGGGATTTTCCTGTCCTAGGTGCCGGGCAAGCCATTCATCTCGGATGTTGTGCCTGAAGGCTGCAAGGGCCTCGGCGTCCGGACAGTAGACTATTTGATTTTTCTTGGTTAGGAACCGTGTCCAGAATTGTCTGGCTGATTCCTCTGGCTGCTGGATTATGTGGCTTAGGTCATCGGCGTCTGGTGGTCGCACATAAGTGCCCTGAAAGTTGTCAAGGAATGCGGATTCCAGGTCCTCCCAACAACTAATTGACTCTGCTGGTAGGCTGTTAAGGCAATGTTGAGCTGGTCCTTTAAGCTTGAGCGGGAGGTATTTGATGGCGTGTAGATCATCACCACGGGCCATGTGGACATGCAGGAGATAATCCTCGATCCATACCGCAGGATCTGTTGTGCCATCGTATGATTCGATGTTTACGGGTTTGAAGCCCTCGGGGATTTGATGATCCATTACTTCGTCTGTGAAGCATAGTGGGTGTGCGGCGCCCCTGTACTGGGCTATATCATGACGCAGCTCGGATGAGCTTGGTCTGTTGTATTCGACCGGGACGTACTTATTATGTCCGGCGTGACGGTTAGCGTCACGTGAAGCGGGGCGCCCATGCGATCCGTAGATCGATCTTGTTTGCCTTTCCTTATTCTCCAAGATGTCTCGCAGGTCTGTTGCGTCTCCCCGTACTCTGGTATGTTTTGAGTGGTGCCGGGGTGCAGATTGGGTCGAGGGCCTGAAGGCCTCTCTATCGCGGCCACGGGGTGGCCGATTGGGCGCATCGTACGCTGGTGATGTAGGTTTAGTTGCTTCCTCCTCAAGTTGGGGTAGTAGCCTGTGCTTTGGGTAGCTCTTGGAGGGGCGTTCTAGTTTATACTCTTCGGCCGCCAGGACTTCAGTCCATCTGTCGGCTAGCAAGTCTTGGTCAACTCTAAGCTACTGCTGTTTCTTCTTGAGGCTGCTTGCCGTGGCCACAAGCCTGCGTTTGAAACGCTCTTGTTCGACGGGATCCTCTGGCACGACGAATTCTTCGTCCTCGAGGCTTGCCTCGTCTTCGGAGGGAGGCATATAATTGTCGTCCTCAACCTCTCTGTCGGCCGCTCTCTCATGAGGGATGGCTCCTTCGTCCTCCTGCACTGAATCCTGCTGGAGGGGGTTGTCTTCGGCACTGTCTGGCGTGTTGTTATCTCTGGTGCCGGAATCGCCGTTTTTGCTTTGGCGGGACTTAGAGCGGCGCCGCTGACGTCGGCGCTTGGGTTGCTTCATGGAGGGATCATCCTCCGTTCTTTCCTCGCCATCCCCCGCTTTAGGGGTGTCCACCATGTATATGTCATATGACGAGGTGGCTTTCCAGTTCCCTATAGGTGCTGGTTCTTAATCGTCTCCTTCATCAGCATCCATGCCATCAATGTCTTCGGAGTCAAAGTCGAGCATGTCGGTTAAATCGTCGACAGTGGCTACGAAGTGGGTGGTGGGTGGGCTTCGAATTTCTTCGTCGTCCGCATCCCAATCGTGTTGGCCGTAGTTCGGCCAGGGCTCTCCTGACAAACAGAGAGACTTTAATGAGTTTAGGATATCGCCAAAAGGCGAGTGCTGAAAGACATCCGCGGCGGTGAACTCCATGACCGGAGCCCCATCGGGCTTGATCGGAAGAGATGCGGGATTTACGGAGTCCGGAGTGGAGTCCGGCACCTTGGAGTCACGGGCCTTGCGAAGGACTAGGCTGGTATCCGTCTCTATAGCCGTAGAGGTTGCAGCTTCCGGGGAGGCATCCAACCTTCCGTCCCCGACTAGCGCAGTGGGCTCCGAGCTAATGGTCGGAGCGGACACCTGAGCGACGCTCTGGGTGTTGTCAGGCAGCAGAGCTAAATCATGCCCATTGTGACAGTGCGGCGCGCCCGGTTGTGGCTCGAATCCGTCGAAGATCAAGTCCCCGCGGATGTCGGCCGTGTAGTTTAAGCTTCCAAACCTGACCTGATGGCCAGGGGCGTAGCTTTCGATCTGCTCCAGATGGCCAAACGAGTTGGCCCGCAGTGCGAAGCCGCCGAATACGAAGATCTGTCCGGGAAGAAAAGTCTCATCCCGGACCACATCGCGATTGACGAGCGAAGAAGCCATCGGGCCTAAAGGCGACGACACAGAGGAACTCTCCATGAAAGCACCAATGTCGGTGTCAAAACCGGCGGATCTCGGGTAGGGGGTCACGAACTGTGCGTCTAGGCGGATGGTAACAGGAGACAAGGAACACGGTGTTTTTACCCAGGTTCGGGCCCTCTCGATGGAGGTAAAACCCTACTCCTGCTTGATTAATATTGATGATATGGGTAGTACAAGAGTAGATCTACCACGAGATCGGAGTGGCTAAACCCTAGAAGCTAGCCTATGGTATGACTGTTGTTCGTCCTATGGACTAAAACTCTCCAGTTTATATAGACACCGGAGAGGGCTAGGGTTACACAGAGTCGGTTACAATGGGAGGAGATCTTCATATCGTATCGCCAAGCTTGCCTTCCATGCCAAGGAAAGTCCCATCCGGACACAGGACGGAGTCTTCAATCTTGTATCTTTGTAGTCCGGGAGTCTGGCCAAAGGTCTTAGTCCGGCCATCCGGACACCCCCTAATCCAGGACTCCCTCAGGGCCCTCTCTCCCCCTTGCTTCCGGTGGCGCCGGAGCGCTGCTGGGGGCCATCATCATCACCGCAATCTTCACCAACACCACCGCCATCTTCACCAACATCTCCATTACCTTCCCCCATCTATATTCAGCGGTCCACTCTCCCGCAACCCGCTGTATCCTCTACTTGAACATGGTGCTTTATGCTTCATATTATTATCCAATGATGTGTTGGCATCCTATGATGTCTGAGTAGATTTTCATTGTCCTACCTTTGATTGATGAATTGCTATGATTGGTTTAATTTGCTTGTGGTTATGTTTATGTCCTATTGTGCCCTCCGTCTCGAGCAAGCGTGAGGGAGTACCGCCGTAGGGTGTTGCAATATGTTCATGATTCGCTTATAGTGGGTTGCTTGA
The DNA here is from genome assembly GCF_002162155.2 of Triticum dicoccoides. NCBI lineage: Eukaryota > Viridiplantae > Streptophyta > Magnoliopsida > Poales > Poaceae > Triticum > Triticum dicoccoides. Next base: position 482,011,671 of record NC_041389.1, on the reverse strand, counting down.
GTGACAGAAGCATAAACCCGAGTAAGGGGATTGTTGCGTATGGGATAAAAGGGGACTTGATACTTTAATGCTATGGTTGGGTTTTACCTTAATGAATCTTTAGTAGTTGCGGACGCTTGCTAGAGTTCCAATCATAAGTGCATATGATCCAAGTAGAGAAAGTATGTTAGCTTATGCCTCTCCCACAAAGAACTTGCTATCGGTCTAGTAACATAGTCAATTGCTTAGGGGCAATTTCACCACTCCTACCACGACTTTTCCACACTCGCTATATTTAGTTTATTGTATCTTTATCTAAACAGCCCCTAGCTTTTATTTACGTGTTCTTTATTTTCTTGCAAACCTATCCTATCACACCTACAAAGTACTTCTAGTTTCATACTTGTTCTAGGTAAAGCGAACACTAAGCATGCGTAGAGTCGTATCAGTGGTAGATAGGACTTGAGAGAATATTTGTTCTACCTTTAGCTCCTCGTTGGGTTCGACACTCTTACTTATCGAAAGAGGCTACAATTATCCCCTACACTCATGGGTTATCGACGGGCGACGTCGCGGACGTCAGTGGTGGAGGAGATCAAGATCGTCCACGCCACCCAGATATGAGAAGCCAGGTGAGCGGCGTCGTCTACAACTGCGACGACGATCCGCACAACAACAAAAACCTAAGTCATGACAAACCATGAGTAATTCTCTCTTTTATAAGATGATCCTCCTCGATGGTTTTGGTCCTTGTATGGAGAACCTGCACGCAAAAGGAACCCTCCCGCGATTGGCAACACCCCTGTTCTGTTTCGAGTCCACTCTACAACTCAGGTGCCGCGCTCTGCGAAGGACGACAGGGTACCTTGCCGTGATCCACAACTCCCATGTTCTATTTCGAGACTACTCGACAACTCAGGTGACTGCGCCGAGAATGGCAAGGTAACTTGTTGGCATCGGCGCCCTCCACAGGCTGCTAAGGATCCGTCCTTATAGCGCCTGTGGCAAGGGGTGCGCGCGCCAGCAAGCCTATCCAATTAAGCGCAGGGTGCAGAACATACAAGGATGAACTAAACAAGAAGATAACATACAATCAGTTTGAGGCACGACAGAGTTATATTACGTCAAAAGTTACTGCGGTTCTAACTTAAGATGAGTTGTCTTGGGACTGAATTCGCAGCGGCAGCAAGGAAATGGGCGGCTAGTCCCGGCATTGGCCTTCCACCCACTTGACTCCGTCGAAGCAGCTGATGATGGGCTCGATGTGCTCCTCGAGTGCCTTGATGTCCACGTCCTCTGGCAAGTTGTTGAGCGCCTGGGAAAAGTTGACACTGGGATTCCAGTGCACCACCATGGTGAGCACCTTGCTCAAGGCGCCCCGGCAAAGCCTACTGGTCGCGTCAGCCAGCTGAGTTGCTTGGCTGGAGTGGAGCAGTGCCAAGGCGTCAAGGACATGCTCGAAGAACACGGTCAGCCTGGCACTGTCGGTCACATTCACTTCGTGGGAGAACTTGAAGTTGGGCATGCCCATGACAGACAGCTGTGTGGTGAGCCTGTTTGCAACGTCCACGGGGCGGCTGGTCCAGAGCGTGGTGTTGGCCACAAGCTCGTTGTGGATGACGGCAGCATTCTACAGCAGCTGCCTCTCGTCGGCAAGCCGCTTGACCAATGCCTTATCGCGGTCTCCGGTCTCCGAGAGCGTCTTCTCCATGCCCTCCAATTTCAGCTTCAGATAAGAATGGAATCATTGGCCTTGGAGAGCAGCTTGGTTTTGTCAAATATGGTGGTCTGCATCTCCGCCAGGTCATAGAGAGTTTTCTCTCTGTCGTCCTTGAGTGTGGAAAGATCCTTGCTAAACTTCGCCAGGTCCGCCCCCAGCCTCTCTACCTTGCCGACCAGCTCAACCTTGGCGGCCTCTACGGCCTCAGCACCGTCGGCGGCCTCCTTGAGCTTGCCGGCGTGGTCCAGCACCATAGCATTGAGTGCTTCTTTGTGCTCCGGCTTCAGCTCCTGGGTCCGCTGCGCGACGAGCTTTTCAATCTCTTCGTCCTTGGCGTGAAGCGTGGCGGCGAGCGTCGCTTCAAGGGCAACCAAGTCCTCCTCCTGGGCATCGAGCAAGATGCAGCGCTGAGTCTGGTTAGACTTGTCCTTGGCGGCAATCGCCTTCGCCACCTCTTGTGCCTTGTCGAAATCATCCTGCTTTAGAAGGAGCTCCCACTGGCGCTCACCTAGCTGGATCTAGGAGGCTTTCGGATCTTCCTGGGCCTCGTCAAACCAGACTTGCATTTGAGCGACACGCTCTTGGAGGTCCGCCTCGGCCTTGTCCAAGGCCGCCATCTTGGAGTCCACCTTCTCCTTACGAGCCCGATGGAGAGCTTGGAGCTTGTGGAAATTGGTGCTCATGGCCTGAAGGAGTTGATCTCTTTGGAGCCACCGATGCTGACGCTCGGTTCATCAACAACCTAGAGCCCCGCAGCGGTGAGGATCTCCTCATCGAATACCTCCCCTTCAGTTGGCGCTCTGGTGCTTGCTGCTCTTGGAATGCTGACGAAAAGGTCATCACCAATCTTCAAGTACTTGCTCGAGGCAGGGGCTGTCGAGGAGGAGGGTTGATCATTAACCATCTCCTCTTCGGCAGGCTCCTTGGAAGCGACCCCGGCGGCCTCCTTGGCATTGGTCTCGCCGGCCTCCCCGGCAGACCCTTGGCGACCTCCTCGGCAGCAGCCCTGGTGGTTTCCGCGGCAGTAGCCTTGGTGGCCTCCTCGACAACAATCCTGGCGGCTTCAGCCTCAGCGTCCCTGGCCGTCTCCTTGATGATGGCATCGACATCCGTCTGATCCACCAAGATAGGCTCTGGAGACCGAAAAAGAGAGTGGGGTGGAGCCAAAAACAGAGTTCAAGGCAAAGAGAAGGGAGATAATTGCATGGGCGACAAGGGACGAAAAGCAGATAGCTTACAAGTGGTGGAGTGAGGAAAGGTGGTTCCCTCCCCAGCAACATTCGTTGCCGAGGTAGAACCGCCGGTGCCTGTGCTCGGCATCTCCTCCTCCATGCGCGGGGGCTCGTCAGTGGACACCCTTGCCGGAGACGCCCCTCCGGGCGGCGTGGTTGATAGGGGTGGCATGTCGGAGGTGGCCCTCAGTGGCTCCTCCTGCTTCTGCCCTTCTCCTGCGGATCCGGCAAGTTCAGCAACAAGAGTACGCACCCGAGTGCCCGCCAGCGGGAAATAAGTAGCAGACTTACGCTGGGGGCTGGAGTGGGGGCTGCACTGGGGGCTGGACTCTAGGCTGATGAAGGTCATGCCCGGTGCATGTGGAGTTCTTGTCGGGGGCTCGTCGCCCATCCAGGCCCTGGCCTTCTTCGCTACCCGCTGAGCCAGCTTCTCCGAGTCGCTGTGAAAAACAAGATCATGTCAAGACAAGATAATCCAAATAAAAGATCAGAAAATTAGCAAAGAGGCAAGATGCTTACTTGTCTTCCTCCTCCGGCCTCCTTTTCCTCTTCGGGCTGAAGGACCCAAGGTCAAAATTAGCTGACGGGCTGGTGCCCGCAGGGGGAGAAGGAGGCAGAGTCCTAGGCCGCTTGGTCGAGGGAAAAGCGACAGCGCGCTTTGTCAAGGAGGAGGCAGCGGTCGCGAACTTCTTTGTCACCGCAGTTTCCTTTGCCACTTCCGCGGCATCACGCCTTGTCTGGCGCATAGGCTGTGCCTGAGCCTCTTGCCGCTGGGCCACCCTGCCGGGTCGGACTGGCTCGCTGGAGCTGGCCCGCTGCAGGACGCGTTTCTTCTTTGGGCCAGACGGGTCGTCCGCGTCAGACCCCTCCTCCTCGGCCGACTCCTCGGCCACCTCCTCAGCAAGGGGGGCCCTGCCGACGGTGCCACTGGTTTCCCCGGCATGCCCCATCCACTCAAGGAATCTCCTCTCCTCTTCAGCCTCTTCGACCTCGTCCTCCACGGTGTCGCTTTCGCGGAAAGTGCTGCCTCATCTGCCCTTTGCAGCATGTACTACTAGGAAAAGGCCAGCTAGTGGCGCACCTGTTTTGGCTACTAATGGCGCACTACAGGTGTGCCACTAGCATCACGCCATTAGAATTTTTTACTAATGGCACACCAGGCAGTGCACCATTAGTATATCACACGGTGCGCCATTAGTATGCCTCCGAAGGGGCCATATTTACCCATGTGCTCTGGCTTACTAATGGCGCACTTGTAGATGATGTGCCACTAGTGTGCTTATTCCAGTGCGCCACTAAAGTGCGAGTGGTGCACCACTAGTATGAATATTAGGGATTTTTTTTTCTTTTCTGATATTTGCACAGGTTACAAAACATATTACTGCACAGAATATAGACAACACAACATATGAACAACAGATTTATCGAATACAATAGAAGATTAGTCTCTGAATACAATTCATCATATTAGTCTCCGAATTTAAAATATCGAAAAAGTTAGAACATTACAAGTCTCGCGACCACGAGTAGCGAGTTTGTCTTCACATTACAAGTCGATATCGATCATCTAAACTACCATCACATAGAAGAGAGCTGCGGTCATCACGATGAGCATCATCGTGATGAAACTGGTCTTCATCCGGTTCCTCAAACGCTCCATCCTCTCTCCCGCTAGATAGCGCGTGTATCTAGCTTCTGCCTCCGCCCTAGTGGTGTACCCTTTGTAACTGTTACCGCTGAAACGGTGAACCTGTCTCCGACAGTCCTCCCAGTCGTCGTAGACTCCGGAAACCTTACCCTTGTACACGACATAAGACGACATCTCTATGCACTAGCCAAACAAAACATTCATAGCAATTCACAGAGACATACAAGTTCATTAAATTTTAATATTACAACTATAATAGCACGATTCATGGTCCTACAAATAAATAGCATCGATTACATATAAGTTGAACGACTGTCCAAACCAAAGAGACATACAAGTTCATTAAAGTTTAATATTACAACATGAGCCAATCGATGTTTCATAACTACATAGCATCACTACTTTCGACTCGACTTAGGGACCGGAGCGTGGATGAAGCCGCCGTCTTTCATGATGGTCAGAAATCATGGTCGTTGTCAGCCTGCTTTTGTAGTGTTGTTTCTATCTCACTGTTGGACGGTTGAAAACTGAGGTAGAACTGCCCCGAGGTACGAAGGACATCTTGATGGATGATTTCCGCAAACTCCGACTGGATGCGAAAGAATTCTTGTCTGATGTCCGTGTCCTGGATTGCCGACAAGCGTGCGGCCCAATCTTTGAGATTATTTGGTAGCCGAAGGTGATTATGGTTCCGTATGATCGCCCGCATGTGATGGAGGGCGTAGTAGGCATCCTTCTGACCGCCAGGCGGCTGCTTGACGCAGGGGAACATCGCATTGTGGGTGAACACATGCTGGCCATACCTATGAATTGTCCTACTGAAGGTGCCTCCAGATCTGGCGTAGCCGGGAAGAGCTTCATCAAGAACTTTCTTGATATTTGTGTAGTATTTTTTCGACTGACGGTCCGAGTCGAAATATGTGGCCATGGCATATTTCGGGCTTAAGAGGATGAGTGTGCAATGTGTGTCACTGCACAAAACACGGAATGTTATAAAAGAAGAACGATCAAAATCTAATTAATCATATGTTATGGGGCGGTGAGGGGATAACTTACTCGGGAAAGTAAGGCATGAGGAAGTTATCCTTATCTGGGTTTGCCAGAATGTCGCCTTCGAGGTATGAACTCGCAACTTGCCGGTCCCCAGTGCTGCCCAAGATCTTGGCATGCATGTAGAAGAGGTCGACTATCACGATGTTCGGGGTCTTGTCTCTAATGATCTGCATCTACATACTCAGCGAAAATAGCCGAATGAAGGTGTAGTGCAGCGGATGAAGGTTAAACATAGCAAAGATGTCAGCAAACCGCAGGACGATCATACCCCCGATGGCGCTATCGACAAAGCCCTTGCCCTCTGGCACCTTGGCCACGAAAACCGGGTATGCCACATCATTCTCGGAGAGACGCCACTTCTCCAAAGAAAGAACACTGTCATGTAGACTTCGCATAGCACTGGTTGCAACATTGAGCAGGTTAGTCGGTAGCATCAGCCTACCCGCCACATGCACCCTCCTCGAGATATCCTTAGGTGAAGGTGGCCCGTCCTGAGCACGGATCATACTCGGTGCCGGCTAACTCACACCCTTGTTAGTCTTTCTTTTCTGTCCCTTCTTCTGCTGCTGCTGTAATGGGATCGAGTTCTGCTCAGAGACCACCTTCTTGAGTGTGTTAGGGCTGATAATATTTCGCACCTCGACTATCTGAGGCTCGGTGAAGGCGGCAGCTGGAGGCGTCTCCTGAGAACTGAATGCCAGACGACGCCTGTTGCAATTGGGTTTCTCCGTGGTACTAGCTAGATCGCGGTCGTATTTTGCAGGGTTGGGTTCTTGAGAAGGAGGCCCCAAGAATTCGTCACCGTACCCATGTTTGGAAAAGTACGTATCGACCTTGGTAAATGTACCATCATCGTCGTTCTCCGGATCCTGTGCCATATGCATGTCCGGATCCTGTGCCATATGCATGTCCGACATGTCCGGTAGCGTTGCGGCGGTCTTGCCATGGCTTGGCGCCGGCAGGACTGGCGGTGTTGTCTGTGGGGTGGTGTCCCCCGCCCCCAAACGAATCTGGCTCTTCGGCCAAAGCAAGGGCCAGCTTAAGCAGACGCTAAGGGTCATCTCATTATCTTCGTCGGCCCCAGCGGGTCGCAACATAGGTAACAAGTCATCGTAGCCTGGCAGCACCTGAACTAGTTGAACCCTATACACGGTGGGTGGCATCGGATTACCGTGGAACACGGGGTTGCCCGGTTAAACGATTATGCCCTTGGCGACATTGATCAACTCGCAGCCCACGAAGTGCAGGAGAGTGCATGGAACGTCGGCGTCGGCGCCCTGCGAAAACATGTAGGGCGTCAGGGGATGCCCAGTCAAAGGCAAGGACATGAAGTCAGATGAAGTCATCGACCGAGAGAGGCTTATTTACCGTGATGGCGTCGAGCTCGACTAATGTCGAGGCACCGCCAACGGCGGGCGTGCAAGTGATGGAGGGGCCGCTTGCTGCCGAGGTGCCGACCGGCGTATTCTTTGCACACCCGGGTGCATTAATAAGCTTCAATGCCCGTGCCGGCGCCGAAGACACCAATGGCGCCGGCGCCAAAGACACCAATGGCGCCGCCTGCACGTTGTGCGAGTTGCTGGCTGTGAAGCTGGGAACCGGGGGTGGCCCCTGTTGGCCGCCTGCAATCCACGCTTGCAGCCCCTCAATCAAGGTAGGAACAATGGCGGTGATCGCCCCTCCCAGTTGGTGTTGCACTTGCTCTTGGACCATCTCCGGAATCCGCGCCACTTGTGCCCTGAGTTCTTGAACCTCGCGCGACTGGCTTTCCAAGTTGGTCTTTCTCTCTTTTCGCCCACTAGCGTTTCATGGACAAGCCTTTGTCGGCCACACGACCAGCTGACGACGGCTTACTGGACTTATCCTTGTTTTTCATTACGTTCAACGCCCTATTTAAAGTGGTGTCCCAAGGGGAGCTCTGAGACGACCCCGCGCTACTGCTTTCAGTGTCCTGTGGAAGGAATGTGAACCATTTAGAAATTTGTCTTCATTAATTAGAATGCAACCATATGGAGCTAATTACGCGGGGGTGTATTCCTTACTAGAACAGGCTCAAGCGCCTTGGTCTTCGCATCCGTGGTAAGCTCCTTTGTTACCGGGTCCATGTTGTACCGGGCCCTGCCATAGTTCCTGGTCTGCTTGTCACCGTATTTATTGAAGCGGGGTGGTAGGCCTTGCTCGGCATGCTCCGCGTCCTCCTTGTCCCATATAGGTTCCGCCACTCTCTTTAACCGCCGTGACCGAGTTGGTGGACCCCTAAGTTCAACTCCCGCATTTCTTTCCCCCACTGACTTGATTCCACGGTTGCGTTGCTCTCACACTTGATCTTGAACTCCTTGTAGTCATCTTCGCTGATCGAAGGATTTTTCGCCTTGATCTTCTCATAACTATCACCTTTGTCAATCATTCTCTTCACCGCGCTTCTCCAAGTAGACAGGGTCGTGCTCATCTTCGTGAGGGCGGCATTGTTCACTTTATTCCCTGAGAGGCGTGTGTTTGCGACGTCACCGGGGAACTTGTATTGTTCGTGCAGCTTCGAGAAGAGGAGGTTACGCAAATTCCCTCGGTCCTTATGCCTTAGGTTCTCGGTGTTGATCAAGACGGTGCTCCGGAGAATGCACCTGAGCTGAACCGCGTACCCCTTGACTATTTCTTTGGGTGCCGTTGGTGTTGGGGAACGTTGCAGAAAATAAAAAATTTCTACGCTTCACCAAGATCAATCTATGGAGTTCATCTAGCAACAAGAGAGAGGAGTGCATCTACAAACCCTTGTAGATCGCGAGCGGAAGCGTTCAAGAGAACGGGGTTGAGGGAGTCGTACTCGTCGTGATCCAAATCACCGATGATCCTAGTGTTGAACGGACAGCACCTCCGCGTTCAACACACGTACGGTTGGGGAAGACGTCTCCTCCTTCTTGATCCAGCAAGGGGGAAGGAGAGGTTGATGGAGATCCAGCAGCACGACGCCGTGGTGGTGGATGCAACAGCGATCTCGGTAGGGCTTCGCCAAGCTCTACGAGAGGGAGAGGTGGTGCAGAGGGAGAGGGAGGCGCCAGAGACTTGGGGTGTGGCTTCCCTCCCTCCCCCCACTATATATAGGGCCCCTAGGGGGGGCGCCGGCCCTAGGAGATCCAATCTCCAAGGGGGGCGGCGGCTAGGGGGGGGGGAAACTTGCCCCCCAAGCCAGGTGGAGGCGCCCCCACCCCTAGGGTTTCCAACCCTAGGCGCAGGGGGGGCCAAGGGGGGCGCACCAGCCCACCAGGGGCTGGTTCCCCTCCCACTTCAGCCCATGGGGCCCTCCGGGATAGGTGGCCCCACCCGGTGGACCCCCGGGACCCTTCCGGTGGTCCCGGTACAATACGGGTGACCCCCGAAACTTTCCGGATGGCCGAAACCTGACTTCCTATATATAATTCTTCACCTCCGGACCATTCCGGAACTCCTCGTGACGTCCGGGATCTCATCCGAGACTCCGAACAACTTTCGGGTTACCGCATACTAATATCTCAACAATCCTAGCGTGAGCGAACCTTAAGTGTGTAGACCCTACGGGTTCGGGAGACATGCAGACACGACCGAGACGACTCTCCGGTCGATAACCAACAGCGGGATCTGGATACCCATGTTGGCTCCCACATGCTCCTCGATGATCTCATCGGATGAACCACGATGTCGAGGATTCAATCAATCCCGTATACAATTCCCTTTGTCAATCGGTACGTTACTTGCCCGAGATTCGATCGTCGGTATCCCAATACCTCGTTTAATCTCGTTACCGGCAAGTCATTTTACTCGTACCGTAATGCATGATCCCGTGACCAGACACTTGGTCACATTGAGCTCATTATGATGATGCATTACCGAGTGGGCCCGAAGATACCTCTCCGTCATACGGAGTGACAAATCCCAGTCTCGATTTGTGCGAACCCAACAGACACTTTCGGAGATACCCGTAATGCACCTTTATAGTCATCCAGTTATGTTGTGACGTTTGGCACACCCAAAGCACTCCTACGGTATCCGGGAGTTGCACAATCTCATGGTCTAAGGAAATGATACTTGACATTTGGAAAAGCTCTAGCAAAACGAACTACACGATCTTGAGCTATGCTTAGGATTGGGTCTTGTCCATCACATCATTCTCCTAATGATGTGATCCCATTATCAATGACATCCAATGTCCATAGTCAGGAAACCATGACTATCTGTTGATCAATGAGCTAGTCAACTAGAGGCTCACTAGGGACATGTTGTGGTCTATGTATTCACACGTGTATTACGATTTCCGGATAACACAATTATAGCATGAATAACAGACAATTATCATGAACAAGGAAATATAATAATAACCATTTTATTATTGCCTCTAGGGCATATTTCCAATAGTTGGATACCCGTCGGAGGACACTTCAGTAAATTCCTCCTTGACGGTGCCGAGCATGTTCGGGCACCGGTCCTTCTGTTGCCTCTTCGATTGGCTGCCATTTGTGCGTGCTCTGCCATCATCAGTGGTGGTATCCTCGGCGGCACCATCAGTTGTGTCATCCCCGACGCCACTAGGGGTTGTGTAGTCGGGATCGGTGTCTTCCGCGGCGTCCTCATAGCGGTGAGGTTCTTCCTCCATCTCCTGGGACAGCTCCCAGAATGCCTTGCCCGAACCTCCGGCCTCATCGTTGTGGGCCATGTTTCGCTCTAAATAGGAAAAAAGTTTGGTCAAAAAGTTGGTTATTGTCAAGGAACAAGATCATGGTCTCATCATTTAGGGTTTGTCGACACCGAGGCATCCTAAAAGCTAAGCTTTTATCATTTAGGGTTTGTCGATGCCGAGGCACCCTAAAAGCCTAATCTTTTATCATTTAGGTTTTTATCGACACCGAGGCACCCTAAAAGCCAAGGTTTTATAATTTAGGGTTTGTCGACGCTGACGCACCCTAAATGCTAAGTTAAGTTTTCATCATTTAGGGTTTATCGATGCCAAGGCACCCTAGGCTGACTGATATATATGGGTATCTTCTAATAATATACCCTATCAAGAAAAGGGAAGGAAAATTCTAAGTTGGGCCTAATAACTTGGCTTTATTGCCACCTATGATTTAATGCAGCAAGAATAAAGGGGCAGTTGATCCTACTTAATTAAGTACTAACATACCCCAGGCCATGCATTAGTCGCAAGTACCCCATATGTCCTATTTTTAGCAAAGTTATGCTAAAATTCACGGAAAATTAGCATGACCTTTGCTGAAAATAGGACATATGGAGTACCCGAATTTGCCGGAACGGAAGTTAATCGACATTCCGGCAAACTCAAGGGCCTCTCGGGGTACCTGCAAAATCATTATCCCCGCGTAATGAAGTCGTCAATGGGTCATTTCAGAAGATCACAAGTAGCATCATGACAAGTAAAACATCATCACAAGTACAGTAGCAGCAGCAGTGAATACAGGCATAACAGCAGCAGCAGCAGGTTTATTCTTCTTCTTCATAAACACTAATTGTCTAATTGAGCAATACAGCGATAGTGTAAAAAAATAAAAACACAGCCGAGCAGTCACAAAAAACAATAAATGTAACAAAAATACGCAGTCACAAGTGACAGGAGTTGTGCCTGCCACTAGGATGAGCACTTTTAATTTTTTGCTTCTTATTTTTTTGAGATAGAAGCACTTTCAGTCTCAGAAACAAAGATCACACATCTTTATAAAATCAACTTTATAGGAAGTATTCGTGTAAGGAAACATTAATAAGTATCTAAGTGTTTTCAGTTCATTTTATACAAAAGACAAACAACAGCCCTTTTCTTTTGCACTGGAAGAAAATGCTAGTACTATGTGATAAGCTTTAGAAAATGGAGTACTTACAGCAACTATGCAGGCAATCAATCCATGCTTCTCCCGGTGATCCAAAGCAACAAAGAATGGAACAAAAGCACCAATATACCAGGGAATTGCAGCCAAGAAGAACCCTAGTAAGAACCTTCAAAACAAAACCAACCTAAAGTCTTTAATATGGATTGATTGTGCTTTCATTTTAAATTTGCAGGTAAGGACAATGAACTTATAGAAACTCCTTAATATGAATATTATACCGATGATAAAAGATGTCAGTTTACTAGTAGATAGCAAAGCAGTAGACAACACACTCAGAAGTAACCATGCCAGTTTAGGATAATCCTCTACTGATGCATCAACTTATATCCTAATCCAATTCCAGTACCATTTGATCGCACCATATATTATAACTATGACCATGAGCCCTTACCAACCAGCCTAGCTCCCCGTGAAGAACACTGGAAGCCACTGTACTTCATCAGGCGAGAGCTTCCATTCTGCAGAGCTAGCAAGTGCCACATTAACAGATACCAGCTTCACTGGGATATTTGCATCCTATTCGCATCTTGCTTCGAAAGAACACAAAAGAACACATGGCCAATTTAGCAAAGCAGCAGTGACAACTCAATAGACACCCTCTTTTCCAGCAAAGATTGAACCCTTTTTATCCAATAATATTTGTTGAAAAAATATTTATATTTTCTAAAAGACAAGGTAATAAGGCTAGTCATAGAAGGGAGGTGGTAATTTTGCATGGAGCAAAACAGAGAAGCACTACATAATGGTTTGCTATAATAAGCGGAAGAGGTGGACCGGACAGCGGCGCGGGCTCCGGCTCGGCGGGGTGTATCTCAGGAATTGTACGAACCTACCCTTTATACGTTTTGGTACCGAAGCGGGCTAAAGGAAAAATGATTTAACTGAGCACATAATGTTCTGCCACCATTCATCAAATACTTTGTGTTAGCCGAAACCAAAGCAAGGTAAAAGTGGATTGCGGTAATTGGCCACCCCTGGTTACATGTGTTGGTCATAGCTTCATGCGTGGGAGCTACATTTTGGAGGGGATGCACTACGAAGGATGTGGCAGCTGGCCATCGAGGCTGTCCTCAACCCGCCGTCTGAATACCAGCACAGGCTGGTGTTAGAGCAACGTTATGATGCAGTAGAGCAACAACAACAAAGAACAAAACTTTATTACCTAGGGCTGGTGCAGGAAGTGTACATCGGCCGGAGCAGGATGCTGATGACAGCGGAAGGTTGTGGGCACTGTGGAGACTGGTTGAGGACGGCGGCTCCTGAACTGGACAGGGACAAAGACGCCTGGTTGGGATAGGATTCTTCAAAATTCAACTAGTTGGCCAGGGATAGGATTCAGACTTTTGCAGTAGCATGATCCTGTCTAAAACATCAAAAGGACGTTTTGTTTTTGTTTTGTTTGCATATCGAATATGCAATGGAGGCAAACTCCGTGGCACAATTCAAGCATCCACAAATTTGTATGCGATGGAGAAGAGAAATAGAGAATGTTTCCCGATGCGAACATGCAGTGACCGCATGTATGAATCTGGCATGAACCAGCAGTAATTCTAGCTGTATTCTATTCTACTGTACATAGCTGACGAACCTAGTTACTCCGATCCGGCTCCACTAATACTGGCAGGAGGAGGTGCAAACGAGCCAGATTCTGCCAGGATCCAGGATGGACCGGAGATGCGCGAAGAGGTGGACCGGATAGCGGAGCAGGCTCCGGCTCGGCGGGGCCGGGCGCCGCGGCGGCGAGGCGCGGAGGGGAGCCACATCCACGGATGGCAGCGGTTCGCAGGGCAGGCACCACGCGGCAGGGGGAGGAGGAGGCGTGGGGCGCGGGAGGCAGCGCGGGGGACGGAGGCCGCCGCAGCCTTAGCATCGTGAGGCACGGCGGAGGGGCCGCCGGCGGGGAGAGAAACCTATGGGGAAGGAGGGGTGGAGAGAGGAGGAATCACCTAGAGGACGCCGGCGTCGAGGAGGCTGCAGGCGGCGGCGCATCGAGGAGGCGGCACGTTCTTGCTTCCTCGAGGACCGAGACGGCAAGGCGGGGCCGGCGGCGGTGCTGGAACCCTAGCGATGTTTGGTCGGAGCACCTCATCGGAGCAGGCGCAACGGTCGTTGGAGCGGGTGTGGAGCGGGCGCGGGGGTCGTCAGAGCGGGTGTGGCGAGTGAGGGAAGGGGGATCTGGCGAGGGAGGGACGAAAGGATCGGGCGAAGGGGGAATTAGCTAGAGGGGGAAGGTTAGTGATGGCGCACCCCCTAGCGGTGCGCCATTAGTATTTTTTT
>NC_041389.1:481982169-481997668 GCF_002162155.2 Triticum dicoccoides | reverse complement strand
GTTGCGGGCGAGGGTGCAGGGGGTCGGCGGCGGTGGTGGAGCGGGGGAGGATGCGGGGGGTCAGCGGCGGCGGTGGAGCGGGGGGCGGGGGGTCGGCAGCGGCGATGAATATTCATGAGTTCAAAAAATATTAACAAATTCAATACTTTTTGTGAGTTAGAAATTCAATACCATAATAAACATAATATTAAAAAGTGCCCATGAAATTTAAAAATATTCATCGAGAAATGAAGGCTACAATTTAAATACAATCAATCTTAGCTAGCTATCTGTTCACAATCTTTTTGCCCTTATTTTTCGCAAATGGAGTCCTTCTCTTGAACGGACGTCCTTTAGGTAGGATGGTCCTGCTTCTTCTTGTGGTGTATGCTGGTACTTCATCGTCGTCGTCATGTTCCATCTTCGGGTCACCGTACTTGTCGAAGTCGTGCTCATTGGCGACTCCATCCATTCCGATGATCTTCCTTTTGCATCTTCTCACGACAACACGACTGGGCTTTGGCGGGTCGGTAATGAAGAAGCATTGGTCCACTTGGGAAGCCAGCACCCATGGCTCATTTTTCTCGGTGACGTTTGCGCCCGCGGTCTTGGATTTGGCTTCGGGTATAACCATGGTGGTGAAATACCGGTCCTCTTTTAGGACGCTCTTGGCCCATCTGACACGGAACATCGGGACCTTCTCTCTAGCGTAGCTCAGCTCCCAGATCTCCTCGATCCTTCCGTAGTATCTGTCCTTGTTGTTACCGGTGTAGGATTCCATCGTTACCCCGGAGTTCTGATGAACATCGCTCTTCATGTCCTTTCCCTCGGTGTAGAATATGTAGCCGTTGATATCGTATGCCTCATACGTCATCAGGTTGTGCTCGGCGCCCTGTGACAAGGCGAATATGAGTTGTTCTTCCGCGGAAGAATCCTCATGTAAAGGGTACGACAGAAGATTCTTCTTGAACCAACGCGTGATACATGAGTTGTGCTCTTTGATTATATCTCCGTCCGTCCTCTGTTGGCCTCGGTCATTGTACGTCTTCTCAATAAAGGTTTTATGCTCTACCACCCAAGGATTGACCACGTCTATGTGTTGTAGCGCGACTAGGTTTGCTCTTTCAAAGTCGGCGAGTCGACCCTCGAAGTCGACATGCATTTCGCGGTGACCCTCACGGTGACCCCATCCAGCGAGCCTGCCGAGGTGCCTGTTAACGGGCAGACCAACGGGGTTCTCGATGCCTAGATAATTCGTGTAGTAGGAGATGCACTCTTCGGTCAAAAAGCTCCTGGCTATGCTTCCCTCTGGACGTGATATGTTGCGAACGTATCCTTTGATGACACCATTCATCCTTTCGAACGACATCATGCTGTGCAGGAACGTCGACCCGAGTTGGATGATATCCTCCATGATATGGACCAGTAGATGCACCATAACGTCGAAGAATGCGGGCGGGAAGTAGATCTCAAGCTCACATAGTATCACCACGATCTCTTCCTGTAGCCTTCTGAGTTGCCTCACGCCAACCAACTTCCAAGAGATGATGTCGAAAAAGTTGCATAGGTCAAATAGCGTTTCACGGACGTGCACGTCCATGATCCCACGGATTGCAACTGGAAGTATCTTCGTCATCAGCACGTGACAGTCGTGAGACTTCATCCCGCTGAACTTCTGCTTCGCTGAGTCTATGTATCTGCTTATCTTCCCCGCGTAACCGTAAGGAAGTTTTACTCCTACGAGGCAGGTGAAAAACTGATCGATCTCCTCCTGACTTAGAGTGAAGCATGTGGGAGGGAAGTCATTTCCGGCCTTCTTGGCCTTTTTGCCTTTGCGATGACTTTTCGTGTCCTGCTTCGACTCATCATCATCATCATCATCATCATCATCATCATCATCATCATCATCATCATCATCATCATCATCATCATCATCATCATCATCATCATCATCAGCGTGAAGCTCCTCCCTGATGCCCATTGATTTCAAGTCCGCCCTTGCTTTCGACCCATCTTTGGTCCTCTCTGGCATGTTGAGCAGGGTACCAAGCAGACTCTCGCACACGTTCTTCGTGATATGCATGACATCAAGGCTGTGAGGCACACGGAGGATCTTCCAGTATGGCAAGTCCCAGAAAACAGAACTCGTTTCCCATACCTTCAGCAGCGGCTCTGGCGCCTTTCGCTTCTTTCCTGGCTTTGGTGCCTTTCCCGGTGGTGGGCACTCTTTCCAATTTTTCAACAACTCGTCTATTTCCTCGCCGCTCCTCATACGCGGGCGTCTTCGGGGTTCGGTTTCACCATCGAACAGATCCTTGCTTTTTCTCCATGAGTCATCGTTGCGAAGCCACCTTCGATGTCCCATGAACATGGTTTTCGAAGACCCGGGATCTCTATCTAGCTGGCAATACGTTGTGTCATCCATGCACCTGACGCATCTAGAAAATCCATGGACCACCTGCCCCGTGACATATCCGTAACCAAGATAGTCATGCACCGTCGTGAGCAGTGCGGCTCTCATAGGGAAATATTCTTTCTCTGCGGCAACCCACATATTGGCTGGCGTTTTCCACAGTGTGTCTAGCTCCTCTTTCAGCTGCCCCAGATACAGATTGATGTTGTTCCCTAGTTGTTTCGGCCCTTCAATTAGCATACTCATGTGAATGTACTTCCTCTTCATGCACAACCAGGGGGGAAGGTTGTACATCCACACAAACACAGGCCAGGTGCTATGTGTGCTTCTCTGGCTGCCAAATGGATTGACTCCATTGGTGCTCGCACCCAGCACGATGTTCCTTGGATCGTCCCCAAATTCTGGGTATTCGAAGTTCAACGCTTGCCACTGGCTCGCATCCTTAGGGTGACTCGGCATCTTGTCTTTTTTATTTATCTCTGGATCATTTCCGTCATCTTCTCGCTTTTTCTCCTCCCTATCCGCGTGCCAACGCAGGAGCTTTGCTACCTTAGGGTCCGCGAAATACCACTGCAGATGAGGAGTGATCAGAAAGTACCACACCACTTTTCGAGGAGCTTTCTTCCTCTTCTTGTATCGGCTGACGCCGCACACCAGACATATGGTAGACTCCGCGTGCTCGTCCCGATAAATAATGCAATTGTTCATGGACACATGGTATTTCACGTGCGGTAAATCCAGAGGACACACGATTTTCTTCGCCTCCTTGAAACTGGTCGGGCACTTGTTCCCCTTGGGAAGACGTTCGTGCCAGAATGACATGTTCTCGTCGAAGCATGTGTCGGTCATTTTTTGTTTTACCTTCATCTCCAGAGCCATGAGCATTACTTTCAGGCGGGTATCCTCGGGCCTGCATCCTTCATACAATGGAGTAACCGCGTCTATCTCCAGTTGATCCAGCTTGGCTTTCTGTCGGGCGACAGCTCTTGCGTTATCCGTCTGCTTGAGAAGCAGCTCTTGAATATGAGGGTCCTGCACCCAGGCCATCGATGGTCCATCATCGTCTGCTCCGACATCTTCATCTTCATGATCATGCCCTTCGTCTGCTCCGGCATCTTACTCATCATCATGTCCGGCATCTTCTACATGATGACTATGTCCTAGAGATTCTTCGTCTTCTCGCCCGCCCTCGCCGCGGTTGTCTTGCTCATGCCCTTCCTCATTTCTTGCCCAGCCCCCATGGACGACTTCATAATCATCTTCATCACCTTGCCACCGATAGCCATCCATGAAACCACGCAAGAGCAAGTGGTCCCGCACCTTTACGAAATCCGGGTCCATAAGGCTCTTCAGCTTGCATCTTTGACACGGACATCTTATCTCCATCTCGTTCTTTTGAAGCATCTCGGCCTTCGACGAGCTCAAAAACCTACTCACGATGCCATCGGTCATCGTGCGGACCATGGTCGCCTGCGGGGTAGAGCAAAACGATATTTTAGAACCAAAAATTTTTTGGCATGACTTTGCCTAAAAATAGGACCAAAAAGAATGCATAGTGCAAAATTCTCGCCGAAACGGAAATGAATCAACATTCCGGCAAAATATTGGCAACTATCGCATTTCAAATACCGGTACCTGCAAACACAAACATATATGCAACACCACAAACATACGTAGATCTAGCTAGGCCATAAAAAGTGCATGTGCACGTTGTTGGAGGGAGAAAAAAAGTAGATCTACAACATAAAAGATTTCCCCTTACTTACCTATCAAAAAAAGGTAATTTAACCACTTAATTTGGGTGAATCTATGATGCAAATGAGGTGAGGAGGAGGAGGCACCCAAGACAAGCTTGGAGGAGGAGGTGGACAGAATGAAAGTGGGGAAAGTGAGTATGGTAGGTGGCTGTCCAAAATATCTAGCTGGTCCAGGTTACTAATGGCGCACCACCTACAAATGTGCCA
This sequence comes from Triticum dicoccoides, assembly GCF_002162155.2. Taxonomy (NCBI): domain Eukaryota; kingdom Viridiplantae; phylum Streptophyta; class Magnoliopsida; order Poales; family Poaceae; genus Triticum; species Triticum dicoccoides. Next base: position 481,993,312 of record NC_041389.1, on the reverse strand, counting down.
TTAGTAACCCTGGTTACTAATGGCGCACCAGCTGGTGGTGCGCCATTAGTAGTTTTGCAAAAAAATGATAGTAGTGGCGCACGGTGTGAGTGGTGCGCCATTACTAGTTAAAACTAGTAATGGCGCACTGTGCCTGGTGCGCCATTAGTATTTTTGGAAAAAAAGTTTGTTAGTAGTGGCGCACCGTGTGTGTGGTGCGCCATTAGTGTCCATCACACTAATGGCGAACCCGCACATGGTGCGCCACTGCTATATAGTAGTGGCACACCACTTGTCTGGTGCGCCATTAATGTCCATATTATCTATAGCCCTTTTCCTAGTAGTGTCACGTTCACTTCCTGGGAGAACTTGAAGTTGGGCATGCCCATGACAGACAGCTGCGTGGTGAGCCTGTTTCAACGTCCATGAGGCGGCTGGTCCAGAGCGTGGTGTTGGCCACAAGCTCGTTGTGGCTGACTGCGGCGTTCTGCAGCAGCTGCCTCTTGTCGGCAAGCTGCTTGACCAAGGCCTTCTCGCGGTCTCTGGTCTTCGAGAGCGTCTTCTCCAGGCCCTCCAGTTTCAGATACAGATCAGCAATGGAATTGTTGGCCTTGGAGATCAGCTTGGTTTTGTCAAATATGGTGGTTTGCATCTCCGCCAGGTCATAGAGAGTTTTCTCTCTGTCGTCCTTGAGTGTGGAGAGCTCCTTGCTAAGCTTCGCCAGGTCCGCCTCCAGCCTCTCTACCTTGTCGGATAGCTCAACCTTGGTGGCCTCTGCGGCCTCAGCATTGTAGGCGGCCTTCTTTAGCTTGCCGGCGTGGTCCAGGACCATAGCATTGAGTGCTTCTTTGTGCTCCTGCTTCAGCTCCTGGGTCCGCTGCGCGACAAGCTTTTCAATCTCTTGGTCCTTGGTGCGAAGCGTGGCGGCGAGCGCTGCTTCACGGGCAACCAAGTCCTCCTCCTGGGCGTTGAGCAAGATGCAGTGCTGAGTCTGGTCAGACTTGTCCTTGGCAGCCTTCACCTTCGCCACATCTTGTGCCTTGTCGAAATCAGCCTGCTTTAGAAGGAGCTCCCGTTGGCGCTCACCTAGCTGGATCTGGGAGGCCTTCAGATCTTCCTAGGCCTCGTTAAACCATACTTGCATTTGAGCGACACGCTCTTGGAGGTCCGCCTCGGCCTTGTCCAAGGCTGCCATCTTGGAGTCTGCCTTCTCCTTGCGAGCCTGATGGAGAGCTTGGAGCTTGTGGAAATTGGTGCTCATGGCCTGAAGGAGGTGATCCTCTTTGGAGCCACCACTGCTGACGCTCGGTTCGTCAACAACCTGGAGCCCCGCAGCAGTGAGGATCTCCTCATCGAATACCTCCCCTTCAGTTGGCGCTCTGGTGCTTGCCGCTCTTGGAATGCTGACGAAAAGGTCATCACCAATCTTCAAGTACTTGCTCGAGGCAGGGGCTGTCAAGGAGGGTTGATCATTAACCATCTCCTCTTCGGCAGGCTCCTTGGAAGCGACCCCGGCGGCCTCCTCGGCATTGGTCTCGCCGGCCTCCCTGGCAGGCCCCTTGGCGACCTCCTTGGCAGCAGCACTGGTGGTTTCCGCGGCAATAGCCTTGGTGGCCTCCTCGTCAGCAATCCTGGCGGTTTCAGCCTCAGTGTCCCTGGCCGTCTCCTTGATGACGGCATCGACATCCGTCAGATCCACCAAGATAGGCTCTGGAGACCGAAAAAGAGAGTGGGGTGGAGCCAAAAACAGAAATCAAGGCAAACAGAAGGGAGATAATTGCATGGCAAGGGCGACAAGGGACAAAAAGCAGATAGCTTACAAGTGGTGGAGTGAGGAAAGGTGGTTCCCTCCCCAGCAACATTCGTTGCCGAGGTAGAATCGCCGGTGCCTGTGCTCGGCATCTCCTGCTCCATGCATGGGGGCTCGTCAGTGGACACCCTTTCCGGAGACGCCCCTCCGGGCGGCGTGGTTGATAGGGGCGGCATGTCGGAGGTGGCCCTCAGTGGCTCCTCCTGCTTCTGCCCTTCTCCTGTGGATCCGGTAAGGTCAGCAACAAGAGTACGCACCCCAGTGCCCGCCAGCGGGAAATAAGTAGCAGACTTACGCAGGGGGCTGGAGTGGGGGTTGCGCTGGGGGATGGACTCCAGGCTGATGAAGGTCATGCCCGGCACATCTGGAGTTCTTGCCGGGGGCTCGTCGCCCGTCCAGGCCCTGGCCCTCCTCGCTACCCGCTGAGCCAGCTTCTCCGAGTCGATGTGAAAAACAAGATCAGGTCAAGACAAGATAATCCAAATAAAAGATTAGAAAATCAGCAAAGAGGCAATATGCTTACTCGTCTTCCTCCTCCGGCCTCCTTTTCCTCTTCGGGCTGAAGGACCCGAAGTCAAAATTAGCTGCCGGGCAGGTGCCCGTAGGGAGAGGAGGAGGCGGAGTCCTAGGCTGCTTGGTCGAGGGAGAAGCGACAGCGCGCTTTGTCAAGGAGGAGGCAGTGGACACGACCTTCTTTGTCACCGCAGTTTCCTTTGCCGCTTCCGCGGCAGCACGCCTTGTCTGGCGCATAGGCTGCACCTGAGCCTCTTGCGTCCGGGCCGCCCTGCCGGGTCGGACTGGCTCGCTGGAGACGGGTCGCCACAGGACGCGTTTCTTCTTTGGGCCAGACGGGTCGTCCGCGTCAGACTCCTCCTCCTCGGCCGACTCCTCGGCCACCTCCTCAGCAAGGGGGGCCCTGTCGGCGGTGCCGCTGGTTTCCCCGGCAGGCCCCATCCACTCAAGGAATCTCCTCTCCACTTCAGCCTCTTCGACCTCGTCCTCCATGGTGCCGCCTTTGCGGCAAGTGCTGGTTCATCTGCCCTGGCGGCAATGTATGCCACCTCTTTGTCGGTGGTGGGGCGGATGAGCTCTGGCTCGGTGTGGATGGTGCCTTCTGATAAGTTGTCGAAGAACTGCCGCACCAACTCCGCCTCTAGCTTGACCGAGGTTGGGTCCAGGCCATGGGCATTGAAGACTGGCATCATAACAATGATATCGGTCAAGCGAGAGTTGTTGCTCAATGGGTGCACCCCCGCCGACAACCTGAACGGGTCACCGGTCTTGCCGGCTTTTGCGGCCTTGCCGGTCCTCTCAACGTTGCCATCCTTGTCGATTTTGAGCTGGAAGAGCCTCTGGCAGACGGACACATGCTGCATCACCGTAAAATTATGCTTTAGGCCAGGGCGGAGCCTCATGATATCTGCTGCATTCTTGAAATCCCAGGCCGGACTCCCCTTATTGTGCAAAGGGGTGATAAGGCGGCAGATGAAGTCAGCCCCAATCATCTCCAGTGTGAGGCTGACAGAGACGAGACGGTGAATTCTGGTAGTGGCAATCGTGAGCTTCTTGTCGTCGGGGTCGAGATCGCTCCAATCGTTGCCGCGGACCGGCGGACTCTGATGAACCTCACAAAATAGCTGCGGGTCCTCCTCCATAATCCAGCACCATCGGCCCCGCCATTCATCCCACCGCTCCTTCTGGCCTCCCTCCGGGTACACACCTTTGCTCGAAGCCCTGGGGATCCAAGTAACACAGCCAGAAACGGCGTCCCCTAACGGGATACGGGGGGTGAAGTAATGGCAAAAGAGTGTCGTGTTGGGATGAACCCCGGCAAAATCCTCGCAAAGATGGGCGAAGAAGGCCATGCATGCCACAGCATTTGGCGTGAACTCCAGGAGGCGAAAGCCAAATGTGTGCATGATGTCGTTGAAGAAGTCGGAGAAAGGGGGGCAAAGGCCGCAAGAAAAATAGTCAGCGAAGAAGGGATAAGTGTTCGGACCGAGCTTGGCAAAGGGGGCGGGGATGACCTGCGTGGCAGGATGCCCCGTCGTCTCCCTCCCCCACAGGCACTGGGACTGGTCCCTGAGCGTGAGCGCGTCGACCAACGAGACGAAGAGGGCATGCTTCTTCCGCAACTTCATCAACTCATTCTCTGACACCTCCTTCCCTGCGGCGGCCTTGGCCACTCCCTTGGCCTTGCTCGCTTTGGGTGCCATGGCGGCTGAGAAGAAGCAAGGGATCAGGAGCAATGGAAGCACGACGGCGGCGAGCGAAGGAGAGTGCTCCGGTTCGGATTTGGGGAACAAGAGGGGAACGGCGGTTCCAAGATTGGGAGAAGCAGAGAGGGTAAATGAGTAGTGCCCCTGCGGATTTCCCTTTTTTATGGGGAAGGTGCGGGCCACCTCTTTACCATTTACTGCGGGGTGACACATGCGTGCCACACCCATCCCACGCACGACCCCCACGTCACGCGCTCAAACGTGGGTCGTGGGGAAGCATAACTGACAGAAAGATCGTGACGATTCAGCTCTACTACTCCCGCCCGCGCACCGCTTTGGGCCTGGCCCAACTACGCCTTGCGCTTATGTGTGGCCCAGGCCCAGGGACTCCTGCCGGAGTACAAAAGTATGGGTACTTCTGTACCCCTTACTTGTGCAAGGGCATTCGCAGCCACACCTGCGGCAGGGCTTGGCGGGGCAGAGGGGGACAAAACACAAAGACTACTGAGGCAGACACTCAAGACAGCGAACAAGGAGTAGAGGGTGAGTTGGACCACCCCCGGCAAGACCCTTGCCGGGGAAGCTCTCATAGCCCCGCCAGGCTCCTTGCCGGGGCAACCTATGTAACACCAGCAAGCCCATCACCCTTGAGGCTAAGAGTTCTTACACCATCGACAACGTTAAGACCAAGATTTGGGAATGCATGCGTGGTAGCATGCAGATCTTCATGAAGATTGATAGCCTGCGGGTCCACGTGGGACTAGAAGACGAAGACCCCCGGCAAGACCCTTGCCGGGGATGACTGTGAGGCCCCCCGGCAAGCCTTGCCGGGGACAATCGATGGGCTGTGGCCAGGCCCGCGCCCGACAAGGATTTGCCACCTCACCACCACTCCAGTGCGACGACCAGTGTGCCAATTAAGTAGGCGCCTGAGTGGCGGCATGCAGATCTTCGTGGAGGCCCTACCATCATGCCAACACAGCAACTAGCTAGCCAGCATGGCACTGCATGCCTCGTCAGCCTGGACGCGTGTCCAAGCAAGGAGGGGCGGCCACGGACGAGATTGCTCTTGTTGCCATAACTGATAAAGGAAGAGGGCGCATAGGCAACACATTAAATGCGTTTGTCCTACGGTGCCGAGCGATAAGCTCATACACTGTAGCTTGCTTTCCACCTCCTGTGTGCCACTGTGGCGAACCATTTACGTATAAAAGAAGGCCCGAGGCGTACAGAGAGAGGATTCAGACTTTTTGGACTATGCACGCACCGTAGCTAGTTCAAAAGCTCAAGAACACATATATCCAGACAAGAAGGACTAGGGTATTACCCATCTTCGCGGCCCGAACCTGGGTAAAAAACCCTTGTGTTGACTATTAGACCTGCTCTTCGTGGAGCTACTCTCCCCGCCGAACGTAGAAGGGATTCTTGTGATCCCATATGTGTTCGTTTCCCCGACAGTTTACCGTGTGAATGAATTGTTACTTTAACGTAAGAAATTATATGACATTATATGTTGTTTTCTAAAAGATGATCATGATGCCCTCATGTCCATATTTTATTTTAACGAAACCTCTATCTCTAAACATGTGGGCATATTTTTCATTTCGGCTTTTGCTTGAGGAAAGCGAGGTCTAAGCTTGGGGGAGTTGATACGTCTATTTTGCATCATGCTTTTATATTCATATTTATTGCATTATGGGATTTTATTACGCATTATAGCACAATACTTATGCCATTTCTCTCTTATTTTACAAGGTTTACATGAAGAGGGAGAATGCCGGCAGCTGAAATTCTGGACTGGAAAAGGAGCAAATATTAGAGACCTATTATGCACAACTCCAAAAGTTCTGAAACTTCACAGAGAGTCATTTTGAAATTAATAAAAAATATTGGGCAAAGAAAGCACCAGAGGGGGCCACCAGTAATCCACAAGGGTGGGGGGCACGCCCTACCCCCTGGACCCGCCTGTGCCTTGTAGGGCCCCTGTCAGGCCTCCGGTGCCCATCTTCTGCTATATGGTGTGTTTTGACCTGGGAAAAATCAAAAGGAAGCTTTCGGGACGAAGCACCACCGTCTAGAGGTGGAACCTAGGCAGAACTAATCTAGGGCTCCGGTGGAGCTGTTCTACCGCGGAAACTTGTCTCCGAGAGGGAAAAATCGAAACCATCGTCATCACCAATGATCCTATCATTGAGAGGGGGTCAATATCCATCAACATCTTCACCAGCACCATCTCCTCTCCAAACCCTAGTTCATCTCTTGTATCCGATCTCTGTCTCAAATTAAAACCTCAGATTGGTACCTGTGTGTTGCTAGTAGTGTTGATTACTCCTTGTAGTTGATGCTAGTTGGTTTATTTGGTGGAAGATCATATGTTTAGATCCTTAATGATAATTAATACGTCTCTGATTATGAATATGAACTTTGTGAGTAGTTACATTTGTTCCTGAGAACGTGGGAGAAGTCTTGTTACAAGTAATCATGTGAATTTGGTATTCGTTTGATATTTTGATGAGATGTATGTTGTCTTTCCTCTAGTGGTGTTATGTGAACGTCGAATACATGACACTTCACCATGATTTGTGCCTAGGGGAAGGCATTGGGAAGTAATAAGTAGATGATGGGTTGCTAGAGTGACAGAAGCTTAAACCCTAGTTTATGCGTTGCTTCGTAAGGGGCTGATTTGGATCCATATGTTTCATGCTATGGTTAGATTTATCTTAATTCTTCTTTCATAGTTGTGGATGCTTGCGAGAGGGGTTAATCATAAGTGGGAGGCTTGTCCAAGGAAGGATAGCACCCAAGCACCAATCCACCCACATATCAAATTATCAAAGTAACGGACGCGAATCATATGAGCATGATGAAAACTAGCTTGACAATAATTCCCATGTGTCCTCGGGAGCGATTTGCTTTATATAAGAGTTTTTCTAGGCTTGTCCTTTGCTACAAAACGGATTTGGCCACCTTACTGCACCTCGGTTACTTTTGTAACTTGTTACCCGTTATGAATTATCTTATCACAAAACTATCTGTTACCAATAATTTCAGTGCTTGCAGATAATACCTTGCTGAAAACCACTTGTCATTTCTTTCTGCTCCTCGTTGGGTTCGACACTCTTACTTATCGAAAGGACTACAATATGTCCCCTATACTTGTGGGTCATCACGAAGCTTATGGATGCCCCGGATGGCATCCCCTCTTTTGTGTTCAATCCATCGGTAAATTTACTTGAGGCTATATTTTTATTCACCATATGATATGTGTTTTGCTTGCAGAGAATTGTATGATTTGAGTCTTTGCTTTTTAGTTTTCCACAATCATCCTTGATGTACACACCTTTTGAGAGGGACATGCATTAATCGTGAATTTATTAGAATACTCTTTGTGCTTCACTTATATCTTTTGAGCTAGGGTAGTTGCTCTAGTGCTTCACTTATATCTTTTTGAGCACGGCAGTGATGTTATTTTGAAGAAATTGATGAACTATCATGCTTCACTTATATTATTTTTAGAGTCTCTATACAACATGGTAATTTTCTTAGGTTGTGAATTTAGTCCTAATATGATAGGCATCCAAAGAAGATATAATAAAAACTTTCATATAGAGCATTGAATGTACGAGAAGTTTGATTCCTTGCATTTGTTTACAAGTATGAAGATGGTGATATTAGAGTCATGCTAGTAGTAAATTGTGGAGTCAAAGAAATAATTGCGTTAAGGTTTGTAATTCACATAGCATGCACGTATGATCTTCTAGTTGTGTGATGAAGTTGGAGCGCAATTCATGAAAGTTGGGAGCGCGCAATGGTTAACTCCTACCAATCTCTCCCCTAGGAGCATGCATAGTAGTACTTTGCTTCGTGGGCTAATAATTTTTTTGCAATAAGCATGTGAGTTCTTTATGACTAATGTTGAGTCCATGGATTATATGTTGGGTAGCATTCCACATAAAAAATATCCTTTTTTTATCATTTACCTACTCGAGGACGAGCAGGAATTAAGCTTGGGGATGCTTGATATGTCTCCAACGTAACTATAATCTTTGATTGTTCAATGCTATAATATTTTCTGTTTTGGATGTTTTATATGCATTAATATGCTATTTTATATTATTTTTGGACTAACTTATAAACCTAGAGCCCAGTGCAACTTTATGTTTTTCCTTGGTTTTGAGTTTTTCAGGAAAGGAATATCAAATGAAATAAACTTTCGCAATGATTTTTCTTGGACCAGAAGACACACGTAGGACTTGGAGTCCAAGTCAGAGAGTCCCTGAGGAGACGACAAGCAGGGAACGCGCCCCACAGGGGCGCCCCTAGGGCTTGTGGCCCCCTCGGAGACCCACTGATCTCCTACCTTGGCCTATAAATTCAGAAATATTCCCAAAACCCTAAAAGTATCCACGAAACCACTTTTCCACCGCCGCGGGTCTCTGACTTCGTGAGATCCCATCTAGAGGCCTTTTTTCGGTACTTTGCCGGAGGGGAATTCGATCACAAAGGGCTTCTACATCAACCTTACTACCCTTCCGATGATGCATGAGTAGTTTACCACAGACCTACGGGTCCATAGCTAGTAGCTAGATGGCTTCTTCTCTCTATTTGATCTTTAATACAATGTTCTCCTCGATGTTCTTGGAGTTCTATCCGATGTAATCGTCTTTTGCGGTGTGTTTATTGAGGTCGGATGAATTGTGGATTTATGATTAGATTATCTATGAATATTATTTGAGCCTTCTCTGAATTCTTATATGTATGATTTGATATCTTTGTATTTATCTTTGAATTATTGGTTTGGTTTGGCCAACTATATTGGTAGTCCTTGCAATGGGAGAGGTGCTTAGTTTTGGGTTCGATCTTGCGGTGTCCTCACCCAGTGACAAAAAGGGTAGCAAGGCATGTATTGTATTGTTGCCATCAAGGGTTAATGATGGGGTTTATATCGTATTTCTTGAGTTTATCCCACTACATCATGTCATCTTGCTTAAAGCGTTACTCTGTTCTTATGAACTTAATACTCTAGATGCAGACAGGAGTCAGTCGATGTGTAGAGTAATAATAGTAGATGCAAGCAGGAGTCGGTCTACTTGACACGAACGTGATGCCTATACTCATGATCATTGCCTTAGATATCGTCATAACTTTGCGCTTTTCTATCAATTGCTCAATAGTAATTTGTTTACCCACCCTATGTTTTCTTTCGAGAGAGAAGCCTCTAGTGAAACATATGGCCTCCGGGTCTATTTTCCATATATTATTCTCAGATCTACAAAACCAAAAATACAAAAATACCTCGCTGAGTTTTATTTACTTTTATTTGTTTTATATCTATCAATCAGATCTCACTCTTGTTCGTGACTGTGAAGGGATTGACAACCCCTTTTTCATGTTGCGTGCAAGTGTTTTTTAGTTGTGCAGGTGCATAGATTGGAGACTTGATTGTGCCTCCTACTGCATTGATACCTTGGTTCTCAACCAAGGGAAATACTTATCTCTACTTTGCTGCATCATCATTTCCTCTTCAAGGAGAAAATCAACGCAAGCTCAAGAAGTAGCAGCAGTGGGGCGTTTCCCCTCTCCGCGGCTTTGCGCGCGCATGCACTGCATGCGTCTCCTCGAGCTTGGGCGAGATGCAGGGCTGCAGGAGCGGCGTCTGCGCGGGAGAGGCCGGATCCTGGTCGGGCTTGGCCGGATCTAACTTCTCCGCCCTCGTTGGCCGCCGTCGATGTGGTGTGCACCGCGTAGGAGGCCAGTGCTCGATGGCTCCATGGTGGGGTCGCGGACGTTGGTCTGCAGCGGGCAGCGTCCGACGGCGAGGAGAGGCTCTGTGGCTCCATGGTGGGGCTGCGAGCTCCGGCGGGCATCGAGCGATGGATCCTGGGACGGAGGCCCCGGGACGACGGAGGATGTGTCGTCTGCTGTGGACTCATGACGGGCGATGCGGCGGTCGCGGTGTTGGACGATCCGTGCACAAGACGTTTGATGGAGGTTATTGGAACAGATCTGGGTGAAAATCTGCTCTTGGCTACTATCGAGGCCAGCGATGGCAGTGCTATTTGGTGTCGTTTCCTTGTTGAAGGCACCGTTGTTGAGAAGTTCCAGGCCACTATCTGCTACCTCCGAGGAAAACCCTAGATCAGTAGATCGGATGACGGCGATATTCTTGTGTAGTTTTCCCTTGGGGGCGTAATTCTCGGAGGTGTACACTAGATAAAGGGACCAGTGGACGGCATCTTTGGTGGAGTGGTGCGTCATTCTACACAATGATGATGGCGTATCTCGGCGGCGTGGCGCAGTGGAGACTCAGCGTCCGATGCATGGCGAGGGACTCACGCAGGAGGGCGACGCTATCTGGTGTCGTGGTGGCTTGATGGCAGAGAGACCTGGCAAGTTTGATGCATCAGTTCTGCTTTAAGGATGGATCGATGGAAAATGGAGGTGACGACCCTTGAAGCTTGCGGACCACTGTGTGGCCCATTCTAGGTAGTGGCTTGGATGGGGCATCTGGCTTTTTATGTTAGGCTTTGGTGCGATGTCTGTTTGGTATTAGGCTCGGACATTCGGCGCCCCTTCATCAAGGGGATAGGAGTAACAACAGGCGTGTCAAGATGGTGGCTTCAGGCTTACTGATGTATTACCTTGGAAGGTCTTTGTCAATAATTAATAAAATGGCAGCATGCATCGTCTAGATGCAGAGGCCGGGGTACATCCTCCTTTTCAAAAAAAGAAAAAGGAAAAGGAAGGATTGAAACAAAATAACAGTAGCAGAGTGTGCTACTGCTAACAAATTCGTGAGAAATGGACAAGACATTTTCACCAATCACATGCTTTTAGGGTAACTTCAGTTCCATGGATCCCCATAATCACAGCTACTGGGTCACTCAGTGGTGTTTTGCAGCACCAAAACGCAGTGAAGATAAGTTGTTACCCTTGAGATGCTGAAGTCTCTCCAATTGACCACACACCAGAAGCAGGACTCTTCCAGCCGTTGCTGGAGCAATCTGCCTTTCTTTGGGCCTCTGTTTCAGGCGCCAGTGGCGGAGCTAGAAAGGAACTTCCGGGGGGGTGTGCACTAAAACCTGCGAACTTGAGGGGGCTAAATACCTTTTTTTTCTCATCTAAGCTCTCAAAA
>NC_041389.1:481975519-481981655 GCF_002162155.2 Triticum dicoccoides | reverse complement strand
CACATAGCTCCGGGGCATGTAGCTAGAAACTACTAGGTGAGCTTCGCCAGGCTGTTTTTTCTTCTTCTATTTTTTCAAGTCTCAAGAGATCATACACACATGACTAAGTATCAGGTGCAGATTTTAAGTTTGATGCAAACAAATGTATTCGTGAGCCCGGTGGAAAATGAACAAATTAACTGCACAAAAGAAGTTGCAATTCTAGGCACAAGTAATTCTTGTTCTTTTTTCTTTTCTTTGCGAAGAACACAAACTAGCATGTTTTAAAATGTGCATGCCACAATTTATTCAGCATTTCTGAAAATTTACAGTATGCTTTTATCATTGGTTTTCTCTTCTTATTCATGGGAGACCGTTGAATCTGTAACTTTGGCATCTTGGTCTTCTTAATATAAGGTAGAAATCTCTACCTTGGTCACAATTTCTTTTTGACAGCACGCACTCTACTAACTGATAGAACAAGTGATATCAGAAAAAAAGCTATTGCTCCTCAGAGGCTAAAGCCTTTTATTCCTCTAGTATTTCACTAAACAAGTGCAGCAATAAGCACTCATTCAATTTGCGAATTAGTAATATATCAAAGCAAATATACCGACGCTCAGCCCAAAAATCCAGATTATTCTTCTTAACAGCAGACAGTGCGAAAAGTACACAAGTAAAGCCCACCCGCGAAGGTTTACAGGATTACAATGAGCTGAAGATACAAACAAATAGAAATCTCTGAGGTGACAGGCTTACAACATGAGCTGATGACACAAACAAAGAGAAATCTCCATTTCTATTTTTTGGACACGAACCTGGCAGTGACCAGATCAACCTCAGGGCAGCAAAACTTATGAGCCAAGCTGACAAGCGAAACAAACTCTAATGTTATTGTGCCTCTAGAGATTGAACTCATGATAAACCTCTCCGGGTGATTCTTGAGCAGCTCCAATAGCCTGTGCCATGGCCTCGCTGCTGTTCTGGTTGAGGAGCCATCCTCTGGTGCCAGGTACTTTTGGGCATTGCCATAGGGCCATATCGCAGTGAACTTTTTAGTAAGCTGCAAAACAACCAATAATTAGTTCGCATGTCTTAAAGTATTCGTAACAAGCGATGATTCAGAAGTGTAACTGTATTATGTGGAACAAACCGATTATCACAATGTTATAGGATGTAGGAGCGTACTGTTAAGGTAGAGCGGTAACTAAGATATTTAACTAATTAACAGGAAATTAACTGATAAGCAATGAGGTCATGAGGTATCATGCAACTTGTACCATGTTGAAGGGATCCCATAACGCAAGCAAGTCTTGAATTTACTAATTAATTAATGAACAAATAATTGATATTCAATGATATCCATAAACATTCCAAAAGGTTGCGAGCAATGTCATGATCTTCAAGTTAGATCTTACAAAAGTAATGCACACTACCATAAAAGAGATATCAAGTAATTAGTACATTCCAGAAGGTTGACGATGATGAACGGGGGAAACTGAGTTTGGAGTGGGTTATCCACAATTCTATGCGAACGAGACAATAAGGCTAAGGATTTAGAGCATTTTAAAATAATTGCAAGCTCAAGGTTTATTGATGGATCTTTTCCTCTAAAAAACTGAAAAGGCTATTGAAGGGTCATGTGATTCTTAACAACATCACATATTCATTTTACCAAATGTAATTAACAAGACATATTTTTAGTCTTTCCATGGTATAACATGTTAAGCTTGCCCTGTTGATACGAACAAATCACATCTTCAGATGGAAACATTGTTATTTTTTATTCAAGGACGCTAATTAAAGGAATAACTCGAAGAATCAAAAGCATGCATTTTTTTTATAATTTAACATAAAAGTATGATGATTGAAATCTAAAATTAATACCTATTGTACAGCCCAACAACTATGCTTTCCCATACTAGCTAGTGTTAATATCAAGGCGGTTAGAGTTAATTTTTAGAATTCTAGAACTGGAAAAAAGAATAATCTTGGATAACAAACCTCTGCATGGAGTTGTTCCACAGGCATCCATTGTCTACGACTAGCATCACAGTGGATTGATATCATGACTGCAACACATGAGGTAAGATGATACTCCAACTTATTGTCTTCATCCTTGTCTGCCTTTCTAGTCTCAAATTTTTTGGCTGCAGGAATAAAGTAAGCTAGTGAGGGTACGTAGCTGTGAGCAATAATGAGATCTAGGCTTCTTACTGGCGTAATGTTGTTGCTGACAACAAATGATAGAGGAAAAACCATTGACATTATATTTAGTTTAGGAACTTGTGTCAATACAGCCACAATTTCTAGCAATATGATTCCACATATGTTAGTATACCTCTGATGCAATATAAATCTCAAAAAGTGTGAATTGCACATTTACGATTGCAGGTATATTATTAGTTCATGACTGGGACTATCTCTACTTCAGTAGCCAAATATTTGTAACTCACAAATCTTTTTTTTGTGTGGGTGTAACTCACAAATCAGTCTAGGAGAAAGTAGTGATAGTATTAGTACAGGTAATATGTTGTTTATTTTATGTTAGTATATCACAAAGCACAATACAGGAGAGAAATGAATATAACATAAGTATGTAACAATGATAACGTACCACGTTCAACGTTGATAGGCCCGGTCTTCAGTTCAACAGAAGACATCTTGATTGGCACCGTAAACAGTCCTTGAGTTCCAGTGCCAACATTAATTCCATTGCCACAATTGGCCCCGCCATAACCATTGTGACGAGAAGCAGAAAAATCAGAATGGGCAGGGCGCTTGCCGGATGAAGACATGGGTTGTGATGGAATATGAGTTTGCCAAGGAGAAGCTGTGGCGGCGGAATCAATATGAATGGTTTGGCCACGAAAATTAAATGAGTGTGGCGTGCCCTCAGCAGCAAAGGATGCAAAGATGGGGCGAGCTGGTAGGAGAAAGTAGAATTGTGTTTGTCCAATCTGAATGAGATCCTGAGACTTCAGTTTAACGGGATCATCACCTGGGCGGTGAAGGACCCTCTGAACATAGCAGCCATGTTGGCCCAGAACCTCAAGGGCAAACGAGCGGTGTTGAAAATCATAGAAGATGCGTGCATGGCGGCGGGAAACATCCCTATCTCCACCAACGGCGCTAAGATCAAAGTCTACCTTTCCTTTCTTGGAATTGCGTCCCACGATGATTTCATAAGATTGCATGATGTACTGGAAGTCTTCGCCTTGAAGCTTCGCAAATCCTGCCTCCAGTTGATCACCACGAGCAGATCCCATACCAGCATTCATGCCTGACATCTCTAGTATTCCTGGTAGTAGAAGAATTGAAAGTGTCACTAATTTTCAGTTTCTTCTATAAAGTAAATGAAGGAGAGCTGAAAAAAATGCACTGAAGCCAGAACAATAGACATATGATGTGACAGGACAAAATGTGAAACACTTTTATTAATTGCAATATAAAGAGAATAGTTCAAATGGCAAATTTTCGTATCAGGTCCATGCCACAAAAGATAATAAACACACCGGATATAAGATTGCACATAAAACAATACTGGGAGATGATGCCAGGCGATATTCTCAATCAGTCTAGCAATCTTTGGAAAGAACATAATTTCATTTGTTTGTATATTTTACCCGTTCAATTATTAAAGAATACAAGATGCATCGATACAATTTGGCCAGTACATATTAGACAGCCCTAATACAATCTGACCCCATGTTGGCGTGTTAGATTGTTTGAAGGTAGACTACTTTTTGGCAACAACGAGCATGGGCATTTCCCGCTAAAATGGAAATTTATAAATGCATTAAAATGCCTTTGCAAACCGGGTCATCTCTCCTACGTCATGGGAAAAAAAGAATAGAATTGCTAATTAAAGAATAGAATGCCTAATGTTTTATCTACTTTATCAGCAAGCTATTTATTATGATGATAAATCTTTAAATAAAATTTGTCATGAGTGGGCCCAAGTGTCGTCAATGCTAAAGTTGCTTCAATGCAATCTGCTACGAATGGTTACTAGTAAGTCAAGCATCCATTGTTGGAC
This sequence comes from Triticum dicoccoides, assembly GCF_002162155.2. NCBI lineage: Eukaryota > Viridiplantae > Streptophyta > Magnoliopsida > Poales > Poaceae > Triticum > Triticum dicoccoides. The sequence continues at coordinate 481,977,637 of NC_041389.1, read as the reverse complement.
AAAATAGGCATAGACCAGGTTTATGCGATTTACTTAGAAAATATACCTTGTCAGATACATGATGCCATATAACAATCTAGTGTGACAAAAAAACTTGAATAGCCATGACATTATTCTTCTCTCTCACTTTGTGCTAACCATAGTAAAGAGGGTACCCATGGGTCACCATATTTGAAACTAATCAGAAGAGTCCTACTGATCAGAACACTAAAATGAATGCAATGCTGCGCCGAGCACTTCCATCCAGATTAAAATATGAAATTAACACATTACTGCTAAGTTGCCAGAAAGAGAAAAAATTGCCCAACTGATAATGTGCACTTGCAAGGAGGAGCAAACCAAAACATGCAAGGCTTGTTGCCCTCCATAGTTTATGCTATTCTAGTTACTCTAGTGCTCCAGACTTTGAATGAAAAGAGAACTATTTCTCTTTAGAACTAATCACAAGATTGGATACTCTCGTTACCCATAATTTATCAGATACATACATTTTGAGACCTGAAAACATCATCCTCTTAGATCTAGCAAAGGAAAGGAATAACAATATTCAACCAACAGCGGAAAGATTCAGTTACAAGATCAAAAAACTCTTATCATCTATGACGATGCAAAAAGAAAACTGCTTTCATCCATGATCTATCAGATGCATACATTTTAACACCCGAAGAACACCATCCGCCTAGATCTAGCAAAGGAAAAGAATAAAGCACCAAGCAACAGTGGAAGAATTACAAGGTCTAAAACTCTTATCATCCAGCGTGCAAAAGAAACTTTTGTTATTCATGATCTGTCAGATGCATAAATTTGGACACCCGAAAAACAGCATCTGCTAGGATCTTGCGAAGGGAAGGAATGACACATCAAGCAATAGCGAAAAGAATTAAAGACCTAAAACTCTTATCAACTACCGTGCAAAAAAAAAAATCTTGTCATCCACGATCTTACATTTTAACACCTGAAAAACAGTATCCGCTTAGATCTACCAAAGGAAGGAATATCACATCAAGCAACAGCAAAAGGGATCAATTACGAGATCTAAAACTCGTATCGTCTAGGATGCAAAGAACTGTGTCACCCCACCCCTGATCTATCAGATGCATATACATCTTAACACCCAGAAAACCATCATCTGCCTAGATCTAGCACAGGAAAAGAATAACACACATCAAGGAACCGCCAGAAAAATTAATCACAAGATCTAATCAAACTGTCTTGCTTGAAGAAGAATTCTCATCAGCCATGATCTATGCAGATACATCATGATTGTTGGAACTCGCCCTCAGGATCGATCACATCAAAACCATAGAAATGCATGCAAAAACTTTAGCCAAAGGCACCTGTCGTGCCTTGTTCTATTTTCTTTATTTTCTCGACAATATCCCACGTTGTTACAGAACTTTACAGCCGGCTGCATATATATACTACACCAGCAGCGGCCGACCCTTGCAACCTAAACCTACATGGACTCAGCCGGCTTGACCATCTAGTAGGACTCCTAACAAGACTCGCTCACGATTCCTAAACTGACTCGGACTAACCTCACGTACGGTATGCAAGCTGACTATACATCCAACTTTACAGACCGAATACAACTAGTACTCCTACTAAGTACTACCACCACGTAAACACCTAGCTGATTAGGACATGAGACATGAGGCAAGATTATTGCCAACAATGATTTATGCCGATATGTGCATCCCAACATAGGAAAAAAGTATCATTTCTCTTGGATCTAGCAAAGCACATCAAGCAAAAGCAAAAATAATAATAATTACAAGTCCTAAAACTCCAATCAGACCGCACTAGTAGAAAAAGGACCTAATGTGAGACACATTAGTGCCGGTTCGATTTTGGCCCGGTACTAATGGTACCATTAGTGCCGGTTCGAACGGCTATGCATTAATGCCGGTTTGTTTTGAAACTTTAGTACCGGTTCGTGCCACGAACCGGTATTAAAGGGGTGGTGGCAGGCTGGCGTCAGGCCGGGGCCCCGCGATCACCTTTAGTATCGGTTCGTGGCACAAACCGGTACTAAAGGGTTAACCTTTAGTACCGGTTCGTGCCACGAACCGGTACTAAAGGGGTTTGACCTATAGTACCGGTTCGTGGCACAAACCA
>NC_041389.1:481957327-481975142 GCF_002162155.2 Triticum dicoccoides | reverse complement strand
GTATATCGCCATTTCAGTTTTGAAAAATACAGAAGAAAATGATAAAAAATTCAAAAAATAAAATTCTTCGAGATGTAGTTGTATTACTACATCTACTAGTTAGGAAAATTAAAAAACTTAAATTTGGACATGTCTTGCAAAAAGTGTAGGGAAAATGTAAAACGGCTATAACTTTTGCATACGATGTCGGAAAAAAACGTATAATATATCAAAAAATTCAGCACGAAAATCCGCATCCGATTTTGATAGCCTATGGCCTATTTGCGATTTTTTAGAATCCTCAAATTCCAAAAGGAGAAAAAGATATGCTCAAATTTAAGTTTTTTTTTATTTTGGTTAAATCTGGTCAAACTATGGTCAAACTACTTATTCAAGAAGTATTAATGTTACTACATACTTATTCAAGAATATTAGTGTTACTAAATAATTATTTCAATTTTTGAATTTTGGTCAAATCTGGTCAAACTATGGTCAAACTATGGTCAAACTTATTTAAGAAATGTTAGTGTTACTAAATAATTACTGTTTTTTAGAATAATAGTTTCAAACTCAAACGGTGATGTGACCTAATGCTCAAACTAAACTGCTGAGGGTTAATAGGATTTACAACTTAGATTTGTCAGGAAAACAACAAGTGCAGACTTGGAAAGTAGGGGGAATAGAACTCCGAAGTTAAGCGTGCTCAGGCTGGGGGAGTGAGAGAATGGGTGACCGGTCGAGAAGTTAGACGATTTGGAATGAGTGATACACACTTGAGTAGTTAAGAGGGGCAATTAGAGACTAAATCATTAAATAATTTAGAAAATTGAAAATCGAAAAAAAATCATTTTTTTCAAAAATTTCAAAAAATAAATTTCAAAAAAAATACCTTTAGTTAAAGGTGCCCCATACCACGGCGCGAGCTCACGCCACGTGGTGGACCTTTAGTGGCGGTTCGTGCCGAACCGGTACTAAAGGGGGGGCTTTAGTATCCACTCTTTAGTGCCGGTTACAGAACCGGTATTAAAGGCCCTTATGAACCGGTATTAAAGCTCCATTTTCTACTAGTGTCGTATTGCTACAAGGGAATTCTTATGACCCATGCATGACATATGCAGATGCATATATTTCAACACAGGAAAAGGAACCATTTCTCTTAGATCTGGCTACCAAAGAAAGCGAAGTAACACATCAAGCAATTGTTAGAAGGATTAATCATGAGATCTGAAACTCTAATCATACCGAAGTGCTACAAAGGAACTCCTATGACCCATGATCTATGCAGAATTGCAGATAGATGCACTTCAGTACTGGAAAAGAGTCCATCTCTCTTAGGTATATCTAGCAAATACATGAAGAGATCCATCTAGGGAAGAAATGATGTAAAATAGCTGGAAAAAGAACCACCGGGAAATTACCTCACCGAGAAAGTGAAGCAGCCGTGCTCGGGTTGGCGAGGAAGAGGGCTGATCGCCGGCCGATGGAGATGAGCAGAGGACGCCGGCGAGGGAGGTGGGATGAGGAAGAGAGTGGGTCTGTCTCGAAACCTAGCAGCCGCAATTCCCATCTCGCGTCCGCAGTCGCAACCCTTTTTAAACCCGATTTCTACCGCCCGCGGCGAACCCTAGCACACAATCCCTAAATTGCCAGCGCCAGGAATTAGAGGCTCGTAATAACTATCCTAATTAGGAGCGTGTTCGTCGTGACCCCCTGCACTAATTCCATACGCGATCGCCAGACCTCTGTTTCCCTCTCAATCTGGGTTCGCAGCGCGCGCAGAGTGTTCGTGTTCGCGGAGGAGCGCGCCCGCGAAGGGGAAATTTCGAAGGTGGGGAACGTGAGAGGCTGCTACGTGGGCCGGTCGTGTCAGTGAGAAAGGTTGATGTAAAAATTCAGAGAAGCTGTCTAGAATTAATGCAGAGGTTAGTTGCAACAAAAAACCAAAGAATTAGTCTCTAGGTAAAACGCTAGGAATAAAAAAAAGAATTCGTCTAGGCCTGGTCCTTTACCTGTTCTGATGGAAGGGATGGGAGGGACCGGCGGCTTCCCCTTCCCGTCTCGCCGGGTGCTCTTAGGCGGGTTGAGGAGCTACACCGAGAAGTAAAGTTGCGTTAGGCCTTGCACAATGGGAGATGCTTAGGGGAGGTGCTTAGAAAAATAAACCAGGTTTTTCTTAAGCACCGGTGCTTATTTATACAGGATAGACGCTTAACTAAGCGTCTCTTCTGTAGAAATAGGCACCGGTGCTTCAGAAAAATCCGGTTTATTTTTTTAAGCATCTCCCTAAGCACCTCCCATCGTACAAGGCCTTAGAAGCTCGTTTAGTGGGAACTCCCGGCTCAGGTCAATCGAACGACTCCCGTGGCAGCGAGAGTGGCGATGCCGGACGCTAGGACTGCTTGGTTGGGGCTTGTGAGCAGCGACGCGGTTCCCGGGTTGACACCGATGGGTCCTGTGTGGACCACAAGGGTTGTGGCTCTCTAGCATCCCGGGAGGATCTTGGGGGACGTGCGCGCCGCTTCAGAGTGAGGCCTTAGATTGGCGGAGGGGCAAAGCGACCCCCCCACCCCCCACCCCCATAGGAACGAGATCCTCTGACTTAGATCCATATACTGTTGAGGGAAGTAGTACGCATTGCGCCGTCCGTTGGCGATCTGACGACTCGTGTGAGGTGCGCTCTTTCCTTCTCTTTCGTTCGTGTCCACACGAACACAAGCAGCCCATCCGGCCCAACAGGACGACACCCATCGATTCGTCGCCCGAGCTCTCGTCTCTTAAAAAAAAGGAACTCTCGCCTCGCCTTAGGGTTCGCCGGCGGGGAGGAGCAGCTCCGGGAGGACGGGACGCCGCGTAGCCGTGGAGGCGGCAGACAGCCCCCGCTTCGTCCAGGTGTCAGGGCGCCTAGCAGTGGAGGCTACGGAGCCAGCAGCTGCCTCGTCCAGGGCGCGATGCGTCGGAGCTATCGAGGGTCGAGGTCGTGGAGCTGTGGAGCCGGCGCCGTCGAGGCCGTGGAGCTGCGGAGCCGGCGCCGTAGACGCCGCCGAGCTGCCGAGGCCACGAAGCCAGCCTCGTCAAGGCTTCTGCGGGTCATCTGCTCTGCTGCTTGTATTGTGTCTTGATGTACGAATGTTTTTAGAGTAAAAAGAGAGAAGCTACAGCAGCATTTTGAATGAATGTTATGATTGAATTACTGTTCTAGTTTGTACTTCTACATTTGCAGAATTAGTCCGACTTGAGTGGTACTTGTACATGTGCAGAGTTGAACAGATTTGTATGGAAAATGTTCCTGCTTTCTTGAATGTTTGTTTTGGCTGAAGAATTGTTCCAGTAAACAGAGTGTGTGTGTGTGTAATGACCTAGTGGATCTCGATCTAGAATGGGGATGAGGAAGGAGAGAACAGAGTAGGTGAGAGGCGTGGAGGAGAGAAGGATTCGATCAAACACTCGCTACTCATTTCCCCAATGCTTCGTACATAAGTAGCTGCCCTCCTGGGCTACCCTTACATGGCCTCTGGCCCACACGCTCCCACGGGGCCAAGGCCCACACACGCACACACTCGTTGCAGTTCAGTTATCTGAATAACTGACTGCACTCGTTCAGTCCGCTACTGATGCATCAGTAGGCGCGACATTGTCCTCCCCTTGAGATGAAGCTCCTTCCCAGATGCAGGCTGATGGGTAGCGCTGGCGAAGAACGGCGTAATCTTCCCAAGTGGTGGCTGATGGTGGCATGTTTGCCCACTGGACACGGAGTTGCACAACTGGTGCATCGTCCTTCTTCATCATCCTCCGCTCCACGATCGCCACAGGCTCCGTTTCACCCCCAGAGAGATCAGGCACCCACGGCAGCTCGGCGAAGACTGGGGTATAATCTGGGGTGAAGGGTTTGAGCTAGGAGATGTGAAATACCGGATGGATACGGCTGTCTGGAGGCAACTACAGGCGATATGCCAGAGTCCCAATCCGCTCTGTTACTTCAAACGGCCCGAAGAACTTGTAGGACAGCTTGCGGCATGGGCGGTTCGCGACGGTCGACTGCGCGTACGGCTGCAGTTTCAGGAGCACCTTCTCGCCGACGCCGAAAGCGCGCTCCGCGCGATGACGGTCGGCTTGCTTCTTGAAGCGAGTTTGGGCGCGCGCGAGCTGGGTGCGCAGCATCTCTGTGTGTGCTGTCCAGTCCAGCTCCGGTGACGCCGCTTGATCTTGTGGGGCGGAGCTCAGGTGTGGTAGGCCGCCCAGGTTCGGTTCCTTGCCATACAGGGCCTTGAACAGCGAACAGTTGAGCGAGGAGTGATGAGCGGAGTTGTACCAGAATTCAGCTGCAGGAAGCCACTTGCGCCATTGCCGTGGCGTGTCGTGTACCGCGCACCGCAAATACATCTCGAGGCATTGGTTGACGCATTCGGTCTGGCCGTCCGTCCGTCTGTGGTGAAGTTCGTAAGCATCCAGTCCGGCCATGGGGGAGAGGTTGGTGGTGCAAACCCCTTGTAGTTGCACCGTCTTGCCCTCTGTTTCGAACGAAATGCGCTTCAGTTTCCAGTGACAGTTCATCAGGCTGTGGTCAGAGAGCCAATCCATGCCTAAAACTGCGTCATACGCACTCAGCTGTAACACCCGAAGATCAGTGTGGAATGTATGTCTTGGCACTTGCCATGCCAACTGCTTCACCACCTTGTTACAGTGCAACCGCTGGCCATTTACTACCCGAACAGAGACAGGCGGCAGTGCTTGGGTGTCGACCGCGATTCGCTGAATGAATGCCTCGCTGACGAAGCTATGAGAAGTGCCCGAGTCCACCAGGAGCAGCATCACTTGATCCCCCACTTGTGCTCGAAGGCGAACGGTGGACGGCGCGTCTTCACCGGAAATCGCGTGCTGCGATAAGGTACAGCACTCCGGCTCGGGCAGGGCTGGCTCATCGAGCAATTGCAACGCGTGCACACTGTCATCCGAGAGGATCTCGCCGAAATCACCCACTTCATTCATCAGTATTTACCCGTGCGCTTGCACTGATGTTCGCGGGAGTACTTGTCGCCACAGCGAAAACAGAGCCCATTGGCTCGCCTGAATTCGCGCAGCTATCGCTCGCGTGCATACTCGTCGCCGCCCGGTCGTGCGGCAGGAGCTGCACGCGCTTGGTTGTGACTGGATGCTGCTGGAGGTGGCCTGCCCACTGGAACAATGCACGGCCACTGCAGCCGTTGCTTCTCCAGTTCTTCTTCCTGGATCCTTGCAAAAGCAGCTGCGCGTGTGATGCTTGTTGGGGCCTGCAAACGGACGCCCAATCGCAGTTCATCTTTCAGACCGAGAAGGAACTGGGAGATGAAGAATTGTGTGCTCAAGGTTGGATCCAGCGACAATAGGTGGTACATGGAGGTCTCAAATTGCTGACGATACTCTTGCACACCTCCAGTCTGCCGCAATTGCACTAGCTGATGCATCTGAGCTTCAAATTCTTCTGGTCCGAACTCCGCTTCAACTGCTGTTCTGAAGGCTGGCCATGACAGAGCAGGGTGCGTCTGTCTGTACGCCTGAAGCCACATGGCTGCGAGCCCATCCATGTACAGGCCGGCTGTGGCAACCCAACTGTGATGCGGCACCCGGTAGAGGTCGAAGTATGAGAGGCACCGCTCCAGCCAGATGCGCGGTGCGTCGTCGTCGAAGCGGAGGAAATCGTGCTTGGGCGGCTTGGTGTAGTGCTTGGCGCCCCGCTCGTACGCTGTAAGCGAGGTTTGCAGCAACAGAGGCGGCCCGTGGTTAACGAGCCGGGCGAACGGCAACTGAGCTGCGCCCTCCGTGTAGAGCGGTGGTGGCGGGGGTGGACGGGTCGTCGGAGGCGGAGGTGGTGGCGCGGGTTGGAAGGAGCCCGCGGTCGTCGACGTACCGGACGCAGATGCCCCGTGGTTGCTCGTAGCGGCGGGATCGAGGGGTGGAGGGGATTTGCAGGCCTCATCCACATCCGCTTGAGTCAGATCGATTTGCTTCGCCAAGTGCTTGAGCTCGGTGGAGACTTGGTCGTTGTAGGCGACTTGCGCTTGGTGGCGCTCATAGGCGGTCCTCTGGCTGTCGTCGAGGCGGCGCAGGATGGTCTCAAGGAGGCCCTGCATCTTGTCTGTAGTTTCGGTCATCGCGTCCAGCACGCGGCGGGTCTGCGCGGAGGGCTTGGATGGTGTCGTGGTCGCGATCCAGATCGAGGCGAACCCCAAGTAGGATTTCGAGCGAGCTCACCGGAGCGGCTCGCACCTAGCTCAGTGGGTGTTACCGCCTGATCGGGGACGCGGCGGCGGCGGTGGCGGGTGGTGGGGAAATTTTTTTGGGGAAGGCTCTGTGTACCAGATTGTAATGACCAAGTGGATCTCGATCTAGAATGGGGATGAGGAAGGAGAGAACAGAGTAGGTGAGAGGCGTGGAGAAGGAGAGAAGGATTCGATCAAACACTCGCTGCTCATTTCCCCGATGCTTCGTACATAAGTAGCTACCCTCCTGGGCTACCCTTACATGGCCTCCGGCCCACACGCTCCCACAGGCCCAAGGCCCACACACGCACACACCCGTTGCAGTTCAGTTATCTGAATAACTGGCTGCACTCGTTCAGTCCCTACTGATGCATCAGTAGGCGCGACAGTGTGCAAAATCGGACAGAACTGATAGAAATGAACTGAATTGAACTGTTGTGATATAAGGTTGTCAATTTGAAAGCATATAACATGTGTTGTTAATTAAAGAGGATAGCACCTGCTATAGACAATTTGTGAGCATGTCCTTCCAAGAATAAAATGATTTGCAAGTCATAATGCCTGCTTTGGCTGCGGAATGTAAATGAGCATGCATACAGAAATTGCACATGCATTGAACAAAGTAGATGCTAACCCCTGGAGTATATCTCTGAAATGCATGAAATTGGTGGGCTAGCATTTGTGGGAATAGTACATGGGTACCCAGATGTGCTTTTACATGCACTAATTTTTTCTTCAATCTGCTTACCAAGCATGTCAAGTGTTCTATCTACTAACACGATGCATTCTTGAAAGTTGGCTGCTCGATGTGCCAAATTTTGAAATTTGAGGGACATATATCGGTAGCCAAGAATGGCATCCATATGTCAGATAGAATACTTGTGTCTTCATCCTCCTCTTCATTCTTCTCTTCATTTTTCTCTTTCTTCTTCCCTTTTTTCTTCCCCTTTTTCTTCTCTTTTTTATTCTCTTCATTCAGCTCTTCATCATTCTCTTCACGTAGATGTTTGACAGCATTGTGCATAATGTGAAAGGTGCATAATCCATGCCATGCTTCTGTAAACACTTCCCCAACTGCCTTTCCCATTGCAACATCTTGATCGGTATAGAATGTTTTAGGCCCCTTTCCTTTATGAGCTATTAGAAAGGCCTCAAACAACCACTTGAAGGATGCAAATGTTTCATCATACATGAGAGCAGCACCAAAAACTACAGTTTCTCTAAAATGGTTGAAACCGACAAACACACCAAAGGGTCTGCTCTCCTTATTTGTTCCAAAAGTAGTGTCAAAACTGACAACATCACCAAAATGTGCATAGTCCATGATCATCTTTGCATCAGCCCAAAATATGTTTGCTATTTGTTCTTCACAATCCATTTGCAATGCATATTGGAATGACGGGTTTTCAGCAATTTTGTCTTGAAAATATTTAAGCATGCTACCTGATTGACCATATGCCATTTCTCGTTGGCGCTTGGTACGCAAGTAGTTCTTGTGATCACGGAGGGTATAACTAAGATTGAGTGATCCACCAACTTGGCGACTAGCCAATTCATGTGCAGCTTTTGGCCCAATTCCTGCATCATCCGCCGTTTCAATTTCAAATGCTTGCAACTCTGAAATTTTCCTTTGTGATACCATTAGGTGTAAGGTTTCTGGCAGGTGTAGTGTGTGATTGTGTTCCAAAACCAACTCAGACACTTTCAGATTTTCCTTCTTTCGATCCATTTTAAGATTCATGTAGACTTGACAATAGGTTCTAGTTTCAGCTCGAGGGCACTTTGTTAAATAATCCCTTTTGTCTTGTGTTCGATGACCTTCATTCGCGCAAACAAATCTACATGATGTAACCATGCCATCTGTTGGCCTCTTGTTTGTATACCTTTTTCTGACCTCGAATCCTTTTTGCACACTGTAGGTAAGCCAAAATGCCCATGCCTCATCTGAATTTCTAAATTCCATGCCAATATGAGGTACCAAACTAGGCAATGCAACTCTGTAATGTAAATGGCATGAACATTAGACTTGTGAAAGTGCATAAAAAATATTGGGACTTATAGTCACTGGAAAAAGATTTCCATAAGAGAATAAGCAAATAATAGCGTAATTGGGGATAAGAATAAAATCAAGAAAAATCAGTGTACTTGGGATAAGAAAATTTACTTATTAGAATTAGAATCATGGTGCACTGTATCAGCCTCTTCTTCCCTCTCAGTTGCTTCTTCCATCAGGAAAAGAATGCTTGATTGGAGTTCAGCAGACTGCTTCTTTCATCAGAAAAAGGGGTGCCTAATCTGAGTTTAGCAGGATACTTCTTCCATCACAAAAAGGAAAATTTGATCAAGCTCTAAAGTAATCTGATGGTCGAAGTTCAATCAATTCACTAGTAGAAAAACACCTAATAGTCCCGGTTCGTGAGGGCCTTTAGTCCCGGTTCATGAACCGGGACTAATGGGCCGTTACTAATACCTCCACCCATTAGTCCCGGTTCAAACTAGAACCGGGACTAATGTGCCTCCACGTGGCTCTGTGCGCCGAGCCCAGTCAGGGGGCCTTTGGTCCCGGTTGGTGGTTGGTGGCACCAACCGGGACCAAAAGTCCATGTTTTTTTTGGAAATTGGCTGCTTTAGAGGTTTTGGGGGTTATTTTTAGGTTGTTATATTAGCTAGCTAATAGAGAGAAGTGTCCTCTCTTATATCTTCGTCCTTGGTTTACCAATGCTGCTGCTATATATGTTCATTTTACCCGCTAATATAGTAACTCATGCATGCTCGCATACATCAGCATATATAATAACAAGTACTCGTCCTACTAATCATGCATCATCATACAACTTCTACTCGTTATTAATAATAAGTCATACGATCATCATCCTCATAGTCATCGAACCCAACCCTACATAATTGTTCTTAACACATGATCATCAATATCAGGTAGGACCTAAACACCCTTAAGGTAAAATAGCATAAAACAATATAGACCCTGACTCTCCATTATGAAGAATGGCGATCATCATGTCTCCAATTTTTGCCCTTCGCTGAATGTTGCTTCCGAGAAGCTCCTTACGACTGTCCATACATTTTTTCCATTCTTTGATTCTCATGTCTCCACTTATTTTAGAAACCCGGTATGGAAAGTTGAGATTCGTAGGATGACCTGGTTGTATGTTCAAAACATGAAGGCTACCATGTGTATACATCAGATGAGGCACACAATCATTCGGGATTATCTGTTGAAAAACATAATAGTAACTTCGTAGTTAGCAATGATATGATGTACTAGTTTTAGAAGTGTGCAAAAAGATGCACGGATGTTGTAATAGTACAAAAATCTTATCAGGGTATCTCCATGGTAGTTACCGTAGTTCAACGCGTGCACTAGTGGCACGTATTGACCATAATGTTGAGGAGTTCGATTGTAGACATTGTAATTCTCAAGATTAGTACAAAATGCGACCAGATGATTTTTCTCCTGATAAGTTAGTTCGGAGCCTTCGGTGTAGTAGGTTCTATCTACCATCTTCCGCACATTCTTTGAAGAATGAAAATAAGCTGTCAATGGAGAATAAGTTGTCAACTATTTTGAAATAAACAATATAAATTACTTAATAACTATGGTAAGCTCACATGGGGGAAGAATTGGAGGTGTATCCACAAGGACGAAAATCGTAGGGCTCTCTTGCTCGATTGTAGGATCACCAAGATCCATGGTAACAAGCATACCCTCATCAAAACCATACATCTTGCAAAGTGCTTCCCAATTTTTGCAACAAAAATGGGTTACACTCTGAGCATTGTACATCTTTACTTGAAAATCCACACCATGATGGGTACTTAGGATAATTTTTTTGGTTTCGAAACTTTCATGGTCTTCAAAACCCATCCTCTCCAAGACATAGCGTCTTGCAAAGCATGGGATAAGCTAGTCGAATTGGAAAAGATGAAAAATATTGTCATGATTAAAATAGTTGAAGTCATGAGTAATTACGAAAAAAAACTATTATCGTTGGTTGCGTACCGTATGAACATCGAAGGTCTCCTCGAGCTTAATGCTGAAGCGACGATCTTCGTCCAGCACAATGAACCTGTCGCAGATACCTCGGTCGTCGTGGCACCAGTCGCACTCCCCCGGGCGGTTTTCGTCGTCCGATGAGTACGACATTTCCGGCCTACGTTCATAATTCAAATATTAAACTAGATCATTATTATTAATCACGGGTTGACTATCGATGATCGATGTACGTAGCTCCTCCTTTCATTCCCGAATGCATTATTATATCAAATTGTCACTACAAGGATCCGGGTATATTGCAACAAAATCGTTTGTCGCAATACATGCCGTTTTGTGGCGATAAGTACCTATTGCCACAAAAAGACATTCGTTGGCAGCCATTGTGATTGGACGCATGGTAATAGGTTATTGCCACGAAAAAGCAACCGTGGCAATAAAGTGTGCTATTGCAACATTGATGTGGGAAGTTGCCACATGTTTTCCCATGGCAACACTCACGTGATGCCACAATTATATTTGTGGAGATAGTTTTAATGCAACATGTAACGAATCGTGGCGCCTGATATCTCGTGGCGATAGACATTTGTGGCAACAACCTATGCCAACGACGCCCGTTTTGTGGCGCATTACTCTTTTGTGGCAATAGTCAACTGTGGTAATAAACTATGGCAACAATCCTTGTTTTTGTGGCATTAGGCATGTTGCCACGACCCACTATACTTGTGGCAAAAAACTATGGCAACAATCCTTGTTTTCGTAGCATTAGGCATGTTGCCACGACCCACTATAATTGTGGCAAAAAACTATCGCAACAATCCTTGTTTTCGCGGCATTAGGCATGTTGCCACGACCCACTACACTTGTGGCATTAACTTATAGCAACAAATATTTTAGTCGTCGTAACAGGAAATTGCAACACTTGTTTTGGTGGTGATATATAGGTATCACAACAGGTGAAATATTTGTAGCGAGAAACTATTGCGACAATCCGTGGTGATACTCTATTTCAACAAAAAATACTTTGATGGCGCCAAACAATTATCGCATCGTGAAAAAATTTGTGGTGCCAAGCTATTGTGACAATATGAAGTGATCCGTTACAACATCCTAGTGCAACAAAATAGGTAGGCGTGGCGACTGAGATATGACGCAACACTTTTTTTGGTGGTGCTAACATGTGGCAACCGAAAGTGGGTTGTAGCATATTGCAACCATAAAAAAAATACATGCATTCAATTACAATATTCAAAACCATACATATAATATGTAGATTCATAAAGTTCATAATTCTTGTAGCAAATATCCATCAAATGAAACTCATATGTAATTTAGCCATTCTAATTACTTGTGAAGACTAAATGGTTCGTGGTCTAGAGTCCAGGCCAGCTAGTTCTTTGGATCCTGCAATCAAGAAATAAAAAAAGTTCTAGTTAATGAGTCCAACATAATATACGCCATATAATTATTCCAGCCCCGTAGTTAAAAAGAACTATCGCCAGACTACAAGTGTAAATGTCTAAAGCATAAGCACAAGTACATCTACTAAAAGGTTCTGCTATTGATTTAAGTTGTGACTCGATGTATAGTTTCAGTTAAGTTCATGTCCCTAGCTAGCACATATTCATTTTTTGTTTAAGTTGTGACTCGATGCAGCAACAACACATGGTGAAAGAGAAGAAGAAGCTAGCTAATTATGAATGCCAATGACGTATAAAATGCAACTGATCATGAAGAGAAAGTATGGTTGTGACTTACCATTGCTTTAAACATTCGAGAATTCCTTGCTGCAGCTTGTATGAGCGCATTTGAAGAAATAATAATTGGCCTTGAACCTAGAGTCTTATTAGGACTAGATCTCTATACAAGAGTATTTTGCAAGTTTGGGTTACTATTTTCTTTGTCAATCCTTAGGCACCTGTAAATACAAGTGCACTTTTAGCAATGCAAGTAAGCAACATAAATCTTACAAGGTCGCAAGCATATGATTGTAATCACCTGTTGGGTTCATATCTGTTGGCTCAATGCTACAAACTTTGTCACCATGTTTTTTTCAAATTCCAGTCTTGATGTTCGCTCCTCTTCCAACAATCTTTCCCTTTCAGCACGCTCTTCTTTTAACCTCTCCTCAAGTGTTCTCTCTCACCACGCTCCAAGTTAATCCTCTCTTGTGTGTTTGCATGTTCATCTTGTAGTTGATCTTGTAATTCGTTGACCTGCTGGCTGAGCTTAGAGTTTTGCTGCTGGGTGGCTGTTGTAGGCTTGCTCTTCAATCTAGATACGAAACCTTTGAGAACCAGTTGAAGGTTTGGCCATGTATCCGTACCCACGAGGCTGCGATGACTTGCATTTCAGAGTGTCTTTGTATGAGGTCTGGAAAATATTGTTTTTCTGCTCACTTGAAAGTAGACTTTCAGTTTCAGTTTCTTTGTTTTGAACCTCTTGACGTGCTTTGTTCTAAAAATGAAAATAACAATTATAGGTACGGCATCAATATTGACACTATATAAAAGATGAAACAAGAATAGCACGATCCAATGCATGAATAATCTCAGCCGATGATGAAACATACCGAATGCACATCATTGAATAACTATAGAATAACCAAAAGTCAGTGTACTTACGTAAACTTTCTAGGACTCTGTGTTAGACCATGTTCAGTCATTCGTGTGGGTGAGTTCCAAGTTTCTCTGCAAGTAATATAATAACGAGATGCTTGAAACACGAAACCATATTTAGCAGCGAGGCATATACATATTTATAGTTAGACTCATACCTTCTCAAAGCTTACTTGCGAGTAAGATTTTGATCCAATTTTGTGTTTTGTCTTCTGTTTCTTACATTTATCGGCGTTCTTTTGGCTGCATTCCTATCAATTCATTGAAACCAAATATAACCAGTCAGACAAGCCATTGTAGAAGCTGAAGATATTGTACTGAGTGTGTACCCAAATAGTGTAGTACAGTGTGGGGCCTGTGGGCTGTGTGCGTGCACAGGTATCGATACAGTGTGGTCTTTTTTTGTGTAAGTGAACATCAAAAGAGCAGAGCTAGCATGTGTTGGTGGTTCAGTGGAAAAAAGGGCACTTGTTGCCTTGAACACACACCCAAGTCTAGCTGCTCTGCTTCTTCTCTGTTCTGGCCCTGAGTCCACATTACATCTAGCAGGTTCAGTGTGAGACCAAACAACCAAATATAAAAGAGGGAGAGCAGGAGACGCCAAACAATATTGACAATCTCTGAATAAGATTTGGTACATTGGCAATAGTTTCTGCAAAATTGGGAATGCACAATTATTGCAAAAAAGGAGGGAAAATACGACGATGGAGCGACTTATTGCAACATTATTAGACTATACACAAAGTCTCCCGTCTCCAGTTTTGCGGCTATCCACATCTGATAAAGTCAAGTAAATGAACTGAATTCTCAACTTCAGAATACCCCCGTACATAGAACTGAAAAAAATCTAAAGAAGATACCGCCTAAAAGCACAATTTTTGCAATGGTTAACCCGAGATTTAAGATTTACTACATCTATACGTCATACTCTACCTTTGAGCTAGAGCTGAGGTCAGTGGCTGATCGGATTAGCATGGATGATGCTAGGTGTAAAGCTCGAGCCTAGCGCAGCGTCGCCCATCCGCTGTGGTTCGTCGAGTGATCGCGTGTCGGCGTGACGCTACGACACCTAAGGGCATTGACGCCTTGATGCCCAGCCACACCAAACCTACCCAAAAGGCACACAAGGCTACGCCAAGGCCTGGCCACGTCTGAACAAGACCTGGCCTACCCATGAACCAGTTCCGAACAAGGCCGCCATGGGATTGTCTCTGTACCTGATGCACCGCTGTCAGCCTAACCTGGTGCACGGCCAAACAACTCTACACAATCGCTTCAAGAAATCAACATCGACCCTGATGCATGTGCATCCGGGAGGCTCCTACTAGCTCCGCCCCTGCTGTGAACATCATACTGCAATTAAATACACTATGTAGGTTCAGCCAATTGAAGCAGGATATGAGGCAGATGTACAACGCTCGCTAATTGTAACCAAAAACACTATGAGACTGATCCCATCAGCCAATTGAAGTAGGATATGAGGAGTATGGAATACCAAAAAAACTGATCTACATCGCTTGCTATGGAGGTTCAAGGATGCGGCAGAGATGGTAGGATACTGAGTCTAATCTAAAGATTCAGACTGAACCCAAGGGAAAAGAAGTGAGCGGACAGATTGGGGGACAAGCAAGATGGGGGAAGACAAACCTTGAAGGTGTGGCGTGGCTTGCAGCCCATGAGCTGGAGCGCGCTCTGCGGGATGGGGCGCGTGCAGGGGAAGCTGCTCTTCTGGCGGCCGTCGGCGACGGCAATGTATAGCGGCCGCCATGTCGTCCCCTGCCCTGACTAGTTCTACGACCAAGCGGCGAGCGGAGGAGAGAAGGGACGAAGAGAGCGGGGCGTCGAGGAGGAGGACCTCGTCGGGGAGGGGGGTTTGAGCCCGGGCGGGCATTGTCGCGGCGTGAAACACCGAGATGGTGTCGTGCTTGGTCCAGACACGGGATTAATGGGCAAGGGGATGAGACGGTAACTCCGTCGGCGCCGACACCAAATCGCATCGCTGCCGCCGCCGGCATGGCCGAGGACATGGAGACGCGGCCCACGTCGGCGGGCGCAGAGGAGAGGGAGGAGGGCGAGATCGAGGAGGACCGGAGGTTCCAGGAAGGGAGGAGATCGGGAGGAATAACCTGACGCCGTGCAGCTGACTCGAGTGTGGTTCGCTCTGTTGACGCACAGAGGAAGACGAGAGCTCAGATCCAATCTTCCGTGAAGACGCCGTGATGTGGTTCTGTTAGGAGGGTATTTAGCGGGAAGGATAAGCTATTTTTTTTGGGAACCTTTTAGCGGGAGATTAAAAAATAGTGGCGCAAACAACAGTAAACCTAAATTTTTAATGTACACACTGAACATTTTTAATGTACGCTGAACAAATATTTAAATACACATTGAACATTTTGGTGAATATATGTTGAACAATTTCAAAATACACAATGAACATTTTCTTAAATATATGATGAACATGTTTGTATATAAATATGCAATGAAATGTGTATAATATACGAAAAATAAAGAAAAAGAAAGACGGAAAAGAAAATGAAACAGAAAAACAGAAATGAAAGAAACAGGAAAAAGAAGAAAAAGCATCTGACCGTGGGCCGGCCCAAACTGGGGCGTTGGGTGGCCAGGCTTCAGCGGAGCCACGTCCTTTTGACGCATGCGGGCGTCAAATAGGATCCGCCAAGGAAGTTTTCTTACCTTTGTCACAGCTTTTCTTAGGTGAGAGAATCTATTCATTTTTATTAACAACACATAAATACATACAATCACGGTGAGAGAATCTTGGATGCTATACATTTTTATTAACATCACATAAATGCATACAATCACATCAAGCAAGATATAGAAAAATTAGGAAGGAAGAGAGTGTGAGGATTTGCTGCCCAGTGCTCACGACTCACCTTGGTGAGAAGGGCAGTGAGCTTGCCGTCTTTCCGCTGCCGAGGACGGCCTTGCTACCGAAGGAGGTCAGTAGGGTGAGTGGAGGAAACCTTGGCGGTGCAAGAAACCCTAATGTGAAGGGCATCCGCGAGTGTGCAACGCTTCACACACGCGTAAAACGAGCATTCCTCCAAGTTGTAGTACCACTGATGTCCACTTTGCAAGATATGTGACTAAAATACAACTTAGGTGCAATTTGTGGTACCAAATGTGTTAATACCTCTATGAACTAGTACGCCCCTTTAACCAGATCCTGAGAAATAGTATAATAAATAAATGAAAAAATCAGAGGCATTATAGAGAATATCGTTGCAATATCCTGCTCCTTTTTTTGCAATACAAGAGGATTGTTGCAATATGTTGTACTTATTACCATGGACGCACAAGTTGTCGCAATATGTAATAGTTATTGCAACACAACGAAGGTGAGGCAAAAAATCGCCCTATTACAACTAATGCATGTTTGGTTGCAATAAGAAGCCATGTATTTTGCAACAGTATCTATGGCTAGCGCGACATGTCAGACTTGTCGCAATATATGTCTAAATATTGCCACAAAGATTTACTTTGTTGCAATACCTAGTCTTTATTGCATCAAAATGACCAATTCATGCAACAGGATGCAACTGTCGCAATGTCACTACCATATTGCAACGCTGATGCAGCTTGTGGCAATACATGGCTTCTATTGCAACAAAATGAGTACCTAGCGCGATGAAACTAAACTGTGGCAATATGTAGATCCTATTACCACGAACTCAAATTTTGTGGTAATATAGCATTTTATTGCAATGAAAGATAGTTGTAGCAATAAATTTTGTTGCAATAGACTGGAATCCTTGTAGTGTGTCTAGCACACGGGAATGAAGGAGAACTTATCCAATATGAGCATTCAATAAGCAAAACCAAATCATAAAATAAGCAAAACCAAATCATAAAATAAAGTATAGTATTCAAATTAGCATGCATTCAATAATTATAAGCAAAAGTACATCATATCTTGGTGTCCCTACATCATCGAATATTATCACTAGTACAACTAGAACCGTAGCGCCCGACGGGTATCGACGCGAGCGGTGGACACCCAAAGATAAGGAACCATCACAGGATCATAGCTCCAGTGAGATCCCTGAATAACCTGCCAGGTATTGTCGAATCTGCCCTCCAATGCAACCATGTAGCGACGGACGTGCTCGTCCTCCTCGCTGACACGGTGACGTATCACCTCCGCGGTGTCCGGATGCCTCACCACCGTCACTGGCCCACGCGACCGCCACCAAACAAGGATCGGGTCAACAACGGGCTGCCTCCTCACCAACTTACGTCCCCCGGAAGGTAGCACCTCCCAATACCAGCCCGGCGGAGCCCAGTCCCGAACATGGCCCTGATCAAGCAGGCCTCCACCGCCGAGTCGACGACGACGAGGATGCGGGATAGGCATCGCCGACATCGATGCGGCAACTACTTCTAATCTAACAAAAAAATCTAACATAATATAAACAAATTAATTACTACACATCTAATCTAACAAAAAAATCTAATCTAACAAAAAAAAACTATGAACTACATATCTAAATTACTACAAACATCTAATCTAACAAAAAAAAATCTAATTAATCTAACAAAAGAAATCTAACATAATATAAACAAATTAATTACTACACATCTAATCTAACAAAAAAAATCTAATCTAACAAAAAAATCTATGAACTACATATCTAAATTACTACCCACATCTAATCTAACAAAAAAAATGTAATTAATCTAACAAAAAAATCTAACATTATATAAACAAATTAATTACTACACATCTAATCTAACCAAAAAAATCTAATCTAACAACAAAATCTATGAACTATATATATCTAGATTACTACACATCTAACCTAACAAAAAAATCTAATTAAATCTAACAAAAAAATGACGGTGACGGCCGGCGAAGGCGACGGCGAGGTGCTCACGTACGGCCGGCGACGGCGACGGCAAAGGCGACGGCGAGGTGCGGAGCGGGGCGGCGACGGCGACGGCGAAGGCGA
>NC_041389.1:481954686-481956941 GCF_002162155.2 Triticum dicoccoides | reverse complement strand
TGGGCGGGGCGGCGTGGCGGGGCGGGGCGGCGACGGCGAGGTGGCGGCAGGGAGACGCGCGGCGACGGGAGTGGAGCAGGAGAGATCGAAAACTGCTAAGTCCTGTATATATAGCAAGAGCATCGGTCCCGGTTGATGGCTCCAACCGGGACTAATGCCCCATTTCATCCCGGTTGGTGCCACCAACCGGGACCAAAAGCCTTTTTTCAGCAGCCCAAAGAGCGGGAAATGAAGACCTTCGGTTCCGGTTGGTGGCACGAACCGAGACTAAAAGGGAGGCATTGGTCCCGGTTGGTGGCACCAACCGGTACCAAAGAGTGGCATTGGTACCGGTTGGTGCCACCAACCGGTACCAATGGACCCGTCTAACTACTTTTTTTATTTTCTGTAGCTGTTTTTTTGTTGATTCTTCCTGCAGCTGTTTTTTTAGTCCCACCTCGCCAAGCGAGAGGCACTCGCAGCTGTTTATAAGCCTTGAGTGCAGAGACGATGACGAAGAGACCCAATGCTCCTGCACGTTGGTTAGCTTCAAGCCTTGAGAAATACGGTAGATTGCACAGAGCTATGTGCAGTGCAGTTGACACTATTCCGAAAGGCTTGAAGCAAATTAACAAGCATTGCACCTCTTTTTTATTTTTAAAGACTTATTACAACTGAGAAATAAAAAGAAAAAAATAAATATAGCTGAAAAGAAAAAAAACTATATAGAAAACTACTCAGAAATGAATTGAAGCAAAAAATAGTTGTGATTAACTGTACTAAAAAAGGAGCATAGATGCTTATTTTTAATGACTTATTACAACTCAGAAATAAAAAGAAAAAAATAAATATAGCAGAAAAGAAAAAAACTATATAAAAAGATACTCAGAAATGAATCGAAGCAAAAAATAGTTGTGATTAACTGTACTAAAAAAGGAGCATAGATGCTTATTTTTAATGACTATTACAACTCAGGAATAAAAAAATAGAAAATAGTTGTGATTAACTTTACTAAAACATGAGCATAGATGCTTATTCTTAATGACTTATTACAATTAAAAAATAAATAGAAGAAAACATAGTTATGATTAACTTTACTAAAAAATGAGCATAAATGCTTATTTTTAATGACTTATTACAACTGAGAAATAAAAAGAAAACAAATAAATATAGCTGAAAAAAACTATATAGAAAACTACTCAGAAATGAATTGAAGCAAAAAATAGTTGTGATTAACTGTACTAAAAAAATAGCATAGATACTTATTTTTAATGACTTATTACAACTCAGAAATAAAAAGAAGAAAAAATAGTTGTGATTAACTTTACTAAAATATGAGCATAGATGCTTATTTTTAATGACTTATTACAACTCAGAAATAAAAAGAAAAAAATAAATATAGCAGAAAAAAAACTATATAAAAAGCTACTCAGAAATGAGCATAGATGCGCTTATAGAGGAAATTCAAATTAAATTCATAACAAATTTCAAGAGAAATTCGTATGAATTTAGCCTAAATTCCCTATATAAGGGCATCTATTTTCATTTTCAGAGGAGCTCAATAAGGCAGAGAGGGAGGGGCTTATAAACCAGTCTGTTTCCCCTCCGGTTGGCGAGGTGGGACTAAACTTTGGCCGCAACGAGGACCAACCCTTTAGTCCCGGTTGGTGGAATGGACCGCGACTAATGGTGGTGGGCCAGGAGCGAGGCACATTGGTCCCGGTTCGTCCCACCAACCGGGACCAATAGGTCCAGACGAACCGGGACCAATGGCCCACGTGGCCCGGCCGGCCCCTGGGGCTCACGAACCGGGTCCAATGCCCCCATTGGTCCCGGTTCTGGATTGAACCGGGACTAATGGGCTGGATCGGCCTGGACCATTGACCCCTTTTCTACTAGTGATTTCAGAAAAAGGGATGCTCGGTCCAAGTTTAGCAGGCTACTTCTTCCATCCGAAAGAACTATGGAGACTTACGTGAGATCGAGAAGCAGAGCAGCCGGTCGGGCGCCAGGGATCTCCTTCCGATCAACTTTGGCACCGTTTCTATACTGCTGGCGCCTTTTTCTGTGGCCTCTCGCGCCTTTTTCCCTGACTTCCCTCGCTTTCTTCTCGCTAGCGTCAAACTGGGCCGATGGGCCACGTATTTCCACTTCCATCTGAGCGAGAAAGCTGGAACAGGCTGTAGTTACTGATGGATGCCTGAGGTATCATTGGATGCCTGATGGACGGTGCAGCGGGAACGACGTCCCTCGGCAATAGAACGAACTAAGTCAGA
>NC_041389.1:481932189-481954549 GCF_002162155.2 Triticum dicoccoides | reverse complement strand
ACACACATGCTATACTTCCCTTCTTGCACTTGCCCGGCATCCCGGGGCCTTGCAGCTTCTTGAGAATAAGAAAGTATAATAAGAAGAAATCAGGTGCTGGTGGTCGGCGGGGTGGTTTGTCGGGGTTGGCGTTGATTCCATTCGCTTCCATGTACCGGCCGGATACTCGTGGGAAGTTGCGGGCAAAGCAAATTAGCTTCAGCTGCAGCACACTAGGACACTTCCGCTCCGAGTGTCAGGCACCTCCTTGCCGCCACACAGTCCATGGGTTTCTCAGGATGGATGAGAGGGGTTCTACTACGTGGACATGGCCGGGGAGGTGATGTCCATCTCGGAGCACCTGACGGTTATCTTTGTGGTTCCTGACCAGGAGCCGCCCCCGGTTGTGGAGGTCACCGCCGACATCATCAAGGCAGAGTTGAGCGACTACATCTCGGACACCTTCGTTTGGAAGGTCCGCGAGATCTCTGCCGGACTTCACAGTGGACTTTCCCACCGCGAAGCTCCTCCGTACGTACTCATATGTGCTAGCATGGCGAGCCGATGATGCTCCCCTTTCACCATATCATGGCCATTGTCAACGAATCCTGCCTTGATTCTGAGGCAGCCTCCTCCCTATGTTTGGCTTGGTTGTATATCTATGGGATGCCTGAAGAGGCCAAGCAGGACCACATCATCAAGGCAGTCTCTAAGCTATAGACAAGTTGACGAGTGATTGATGAGGGTTGCTTTCTAGGGTGGATCTAGCGCGCATTCATGTCTTTTGCCTGGATCCCACTAGGCTCGACGTACACGTGCTTCCGTGGTTATTCTTTGTCACGGTGGGGCGGGAGGTTGTCCTTGAGTTGGACCAAGAGGGGCCGATGATGGAGTCAAAGCTAGCATATCTCGGGTAGGGGATCCCGAGCTGGTAGCCTTGGCACCATGGTAACAGATGACACAACACAGGGATTTACCTAGGTTCGGGCTCTCTGGAAAAGATAATACCCTATGTCTTGTTTTGGTTGTATTGATATTGATATGGTACAAAATACAAGTCGATCTACCTCGAGGCCGTGTGTGTATGAGAGTTCTCGTCAATGGTCCTCATCCCTCGGCTAGTGCGCATCGAATGGTAATATTAGCGATGACAACTTGTATGTCTTGGAGTATCCGCCAAGTCTTCAGAACCTTCCATCGATGCTCCTGGCCCGATGAACATGGTCCACTGGCTGATAATATTGGGGGTCCTTGGTCCAACATATAAGGTCGGGAGCCGAGGTGGCAAGCATCCCCTAGTCCAGGACACATCAGTAGACCCCTGAATCGGTCTTCAAGTTGAGGACGCTCCTCGGTCTATCTGAGTTGTTCCTCGTCTTTACTCAATGGTCTTGCAAGTTGGTTCAATGAGCCACCCATATTTTCTCTGAAATGGAAAAGCCTTGCCTAATAAGTTGTATACCTTAGGTATCCAAAAAGTCCTCTAAGATTTCAAGAAACCCTTGAACATGAGCCTTTATTGTTTTTGAGCAGATCCTCGAAGTCGAGTATCTCGACTTGTGCGCCAAAATTTCAGTACAACCAGTATTTCCAAACATACGATTCCACATATGTTAGTCTACTTCTTCTTTTTTGCGGGAATGTTGGTATACTTCTCATGCAATATTTATTGCAAAAAGTGTTAATTCCACATTTACGATTGCGGGTATATTATAAGTTCATGATTAGAACTATATGTACTGCCCCCCCCCTCCCGCCGCCGCTCCTGCGAGCGACGCGGGGGAAACCACTGGCAAGGGCCTCCCTCCCTCCTCCTCCCCTCGCCGCAGCTGGCAAGGGCCAGCGGGCGAAGCCCGGCTGGCCTAGGCAGCGGCGGGGCCTCGTTTCCCTCCTCTCGCCTTCCCTCGGCTGGTGCGGGACGGCCCGGACCCACGGAGGCGCTGCGCTAGCGCAGGGTGCAGTGGTGCGGCGGTAGGGGCTCTGAGGGGCGGCGCGCGTGATTGGCGGTGTCACGCGCTGGGTTTCCTCTTGCGGCATGGCGGATACGGTCTCTGGTGGTGCCGCATCCGTCGGATACGGCCAGATCTGGCGCCGGCGGCCCGGCATGTGGCGGGGGCTGCGTGCGGCCTGGACCACGGGCGACCTCCCCTGCCGTGGCCGGCGGCTGGCGGGCAGGTGGCGGGGCGGCGGGGCCTCCAGTTTGGGTGGCGCTGGTGCGGCGGCGGCGGCCTCCTTCGGCGAGGGCGCCCCTCCCTGGCGAGGGGGGCGGGGGGGTGTGGTGTTGATGGTTCCGGGCGCTGGACTTGGCCGTGTGGGCGGCGAGCCGGCGATGAGCTCGGATTTCAGTTTGAAGAAGGTGAACTTCGCGTTCTATGTCCGCCCACGCCAAAGTCGGTTGCCGGCAACCTCGTGTGGCTGGTTTGGTGGTTGGTCGGAGTGGGCTATGGATGGGGGAAACCCTTGGCGAGCTGCGGCAGCTACGATTGCAACGGCGCTCTGTCGCCGTTCTACTTCTTGGGGTCAGCATCGAGTCCTAGCCCATGATCCTCCTCTCCATGTCCCGGGTGAAAACCCAAATCCCCTTGGATTGGGCGGCGACGACGTCTTGGCGTCGCTTTCTTCTTGAAGACGCTGCCTTTGGGACGGGTGTGTGGTGGTCGCGGCTTTGGCTTGGTCGGTTGCCGGTTGCCGGTCTTCAGTTGGTCCTGCTCGACAATGTTCGATGTTCTTCGTGGCGTGGCCTGAGGCGGTGGCGTTGATCGGAGTAGCTTTGCTGGTGTGGCAGCGTGTTGCCATCCTCTCCTAGTCCATCCGGAATCAAGCGTGCTCTCGGATGGCCGGCAACGGTATGGGAGTTGACGGTTGTGCGCTTCCTCCGGCGACGGGCCGCTCCATTAGCGTGAGCGTATCATGGGCATGTCCTGAAGTTGCCGGGGTCCTCGATGTCCTAGCTTCTAGGGTTGTCAGGACTGTTGTTGTCCGGTTGCATCTTGTATCCTCTGTTGCCTTCTTTTTTCTTCTTCTTTCCTTTTGTGGTATCGGTGGTTGTATGCTCGGCTGTTGCTTTATAATATAAAGCGGGGGGAAACCCTTTTTCTTAACTATATGTACTTCAGTAGCCAAATAGTTGCAACTAACACAAATCAGTTTAAGAGAGAGGAGTGATAGTATTAGTACCAGATAATATGTTGTCAATTTTATGTTAGTTTATCACTAAGGAGTAAATACAGGAGAGAAATGGATCTAGCCTAAGTATGTGACAATGATGACGTACCATATTCAACCGTGGTAGGCCCACTATGGGCAGGGCACTTGCCGGATGAAGACATGATTTGTGATGAAATATGACTGTGCTGAGGAGAAGCTGCGGCAAAACCAATATCCTAGGAATGATCCTCAAACTTAAACAAGTGTGGAGTGCCCTCAACAACAAATGATGCAAAGATGGAGCGAGCTGGTAGGAGAAGGTAGAATTGTGTGTGCCCAATCTGAATGGCATTCTGGGACTTTAGTTTCATCGGACCATCACTTGGCAATGAAGGACCCTCTAAACATAGCATCCACGTTGGCCCAGAACCTCAAGGGCAAATGAGTGATGTTGAAAATCATAGAAGATAAAAGAAAACGACAACTGAGCCCCCGCGTCGCTCTACACAAGCGACACGGGCGACGACCCAGGCTCCCTCCGGCAGCCGGCCCCTCCGTCTTCTCCCTCCTCGCCGCCGCCGGGACGCGTCGCCGGGCAAAGCCCGTGTGGCAGAGGCGGCGGCGGGGCTTCTTCTCCAGGGTGCGGACGGCCCGTGGCTGGATCGTGCGGCACCAGCGCGTGGTCGTCGCGAGCTCTGCACCAGCGGGCTGGAGCTTCTCCCCTCCGGCGGGAGCGGCGGATCCGGGGCCCTCACACCCGGATCTGGTGGTGTGCGGGCGGAGCGCGCAGGTAGGCCGCTGCGACAGATCTGGTCCCTGCAGGTGCTCGGCGTGCATGATGCTCGCCGGTGCCCCTGATGTTTGGCTGTGGCTCGGAACCGTGGTGGTTTCTGGCCTCGGGCAACGCTCATCTGTTCCTTCCCGGCATGGGTGCTCGGCATGGAATGGTGGCTCGCTGCGTCCGGCGGTCATGGGTCCGGTCGGCCGCTGATGGTTCTGGTGCCTGCTGATGGAGTTTGGTTGCTGATGGAGATGCAGCGAGGGAAGGTGGGCTGCCGGATTGGCTGTCGACCGGAGGATTACGAGGGCTGGGTGAAAACACGTCTCTGGCCATGGCCGGAGCCTGTGACGGTGGTGTATGTGGACGCCGTAACCTTCTTGAAGGCGTCGACAGGATGCTCTCTCTTCCTCTGCGAGGGACAACTCCGGGGGAAACCCCAGACCTAGAGGGTCGGTCGTTGGCGGCGTGTTGGCGTTGCTTCCCTCTCGAGGGCATCGATTTTGGAGTTCAATCCGGTCAGAGGGACCAGCTGGTGTGTTGGGAGGTTGGTGGTATGCGTTGGTGTGGCGCCGAGGCTTCTGTGGCAATGACGATTGGGCAAGTGAAGTCGGAGACATTGCAGTGGTAGTCGGCTCTTCTTCGGCGTGTTCCTGGGATTACCTCGGTTTGGTTGTTGTGGTGAAGTTGGAGCTGCGGCGGCGGGCCCCGGTGGCAACGATGACATGCAGCACGTGGTTCGTTCGGTGGTCTTTCACGACCCCAGTCTTGCATAGGGATCTTTGCTTCAGAGTCGGAGCTGCGTAGCCCTCGATGCGGGTGGTTGAGTTCTGGCATGGATCTTCATGTTTTCCTACTCAGCCTCTGCGGTGAGTGTTGGTTCGACGTTCGTCCACGGAGAAGTCGAAGTCGCTTGCTCGAGGATTAGAGATGGCGATGACGCCTGTTTGGGGAGAAGTGATGACGATGACGCTTGTGTGCTAGCTTGACAAGGCACTCTTTGTAAAGGTGTGCGTAGGATATCTTGGTGTGCCGCTCAGCGGTTTGTGACGGTTTTCGCCCGGTTTTTCATAGATTAACCGGGCAATTCTCTTATGCTTAATTAATGGATGAGGCTAATCTTTTGCCTCTGTTTCAAAAAAAAAAAATCATAGAAGATGCGTCCATGGCGGCCGAATACATCCTTGTCTCCGCCAACAACGTTGAGATCGAAGTCTACCTTTTCTTTCTTGGTACTGCGTCCCGCGGTGATTTCATAAGATTGCACGATGTAATTAAAGTCTTTGCCTTGAAGCTTTGCAAATTCTGCATCCAATAGATCACCATGAGCAAATCCCGTACATGCATTAGAGTGCAAGTCCTAGATTTGACATTGTTGTTCGTATTTTCCTGGATTTATTTCAGACTTTTTGGCGATGTGTGTTCAGTGAGAGTAGACGTTGTCATTGACTAACAAGGTGTCTGTGATGACTTCGGCAATCTCAAAATGATGTGCTAGCTTAGTCTATCAGAGGTACTCATATGAATAGGGTGTACGTGCATGCGTTCATATGGTTAACTGTATATGTGTATATATGAGCGGCTGGGTCTGTATCGTGTTAAAAAAGAGCCTCGAACCATCCTCCCATCCGCGTGCAATAGCCCAGGGAAACCAATTCCTAAGGGAAAGAAAAGGTCCAGCCTGTCGCAATCTGTCCACATGCAGAGATGCAGAGCTGTCGTCTTCAAGACTTCCCCATCGGTCCATCCACCGGTTCCACGAGGATGGATGGCAGCGGCCAATCTCTCCACGTCGCGCCCATAACAGTGCAATCACGGTTTTTGGACCATATGCCTTTCTTAAACAACACTGATTTGTAAAACAATGCTATCCAACGGATGCTTTTGTCTATCGCAGGGCCGGCCCTGAGGGGGGCAGAGGGGGCGGCCGCCCCGGGCCCCGGAGCTGGAAGGGGCCCCCGATGGATTGGTTTCCCTATATACGTGCCTGATATTGATTCTCACATAGGGAAAAAATGGAACTGATTGATTAATCGTCGGCTTGTCGCACGCCATGCAGTCTTCTCGTATACTAATTGGCAACGAATCAACCATGCCATGGATGACGGGGCTCGTCCATCCATCTAATTGTGATTTTTGGCTGTTGGGCGTGATTACTGGAAGGAGGTAGTGCGATTTCCAGATTTCCATCAATCCCCTCTTTAATGCAAATTTTCTCTTTCATTCGTTTCCTGAGGATCATCCGTGTACATGTCTCTTTCTCACATTCCAGTTTCGTGTATATTGACTGGGATTAGAAACGACAAACTCGGACTTTTGTTCGTCAATCGTATGCAGCAGCAAAATCTTGCGATTTCTATTTTTTTTCTAGCCATCCAGGTACCTTGTTTCATACCTTTCGTTATCACTTTTATGCAATTTGCAGTGCTCTTAATTTTTTGTATCATATGTTTGTGTGCTAATTAGCAATATTGCTAGTATCTAGAATGTGTCCATGTGATAATGAGAAGTATAATCATGCATGTGAGATGATTGAGTCCCACGCGAGGTATTGGCATTTTTTAGAATAGATACAAGTACTCTGCTGATTCCCTTCAAAAAAAGAGTATTTATACTACTAGAAATTATGAGTTAGCTTTAGTTGTCGAAGAACAACCTTGTGAAAATTATAGGAAGATACAAATTTGAGTAGGCACAAAAATGTTACTAAAAGTGTCGATTGACAATGTTTATGACTCCGGTTTTTCTGATACTAAAGAAAAGGCACCATAAATTGTTGTGGTACTGAGAATTTATTTGCAGCTAAAATAGAAGAAAAAAATGCACATGTTTATGTGGCTTTAGGGCCCCTCTATGTTGCCTTGCCCCGGGCCCCCGAAATCTCAGGGCCGGCCCTGGTCTATCGTGCAGCAATCGTGCAAAATGTTAGCGTATCTGTAGCACTGCTCTACATTTTCAGCCTCGACGGTGTTCCCTCCCTCTTTAGATCTCTATCTCCAATCTCCATACAAAACCCCCAGCCCACCGCAACGCCAACCACCTAGCTATCACCAAACCCTAGAGCTCAAATTGGTGGAGACAGAGCATTCAGATCGGCTGGGTGGTATGTGCCCCGACATATGAGGAAGGGTGGAGAAGATGGAGGAGGCAGTGAAGCTGCTCGTGGAGCACCTGGTGAAGCCCGTGCTACCGCAGGGCCTGGAGCAGCGCTACATGGCGCTCGAGAAGGAGAGCGCCGCTGCGCAGCAGGTGAGACGACCCCATTACATGCATATAGCTAGGCCCTTCCCGTAATTGTATATATCCGTGTCTGCTGTCTCTCTTTTTTAGATGACAATGTGTTGCCGCTATCAGATATAAACTGTCAGTTTTATTAATTTTCACCCTAGAGCGTCAAGAGATACGTATATAGTCTTTGTGTCTATAGAGATATGTCTCTATAGTGTCCTTGTTTGGATTAGGTGATTATTAGTGTTACTGACCAGAGGTTTATGTCCTTAAATATACTGACAAAAACAAGGAGAAGGGCGTGGATCAGAGTGGTACCAGTATGCATGAAGAAATACTCGTAGGTAGCGTGTGGTCGTTGGTAGCGGGCATACATAGGAATCATCCTTGTGATACCTCACTAGTAGAAAAACACCTAATAGTCCCGGTTCGTAAGGGTCTTTAGTCCCGGTTCATGGACCGGGACTAATGGGTCGTTACTAATACCTCCACACATTAGTCCCGGTTCAAACACGAAGTGGGACCAATGTGCCTCCACGTGGCCCTGTGCGCCGAGCCCAGTCAGGGGGCCTTTGGTCCCGGTTGGTGGTTGGTGGCACCAACCGGGACCAAAAGTCCATGTTTTTTTGGAAAGTGGCTGCTTTAGGGGTTTTGGGGGTTATTTTTAGGTTGTTATATTAGCTAGCTAATAGAGAGAAGTGTCCTCTCTTATATCTTCGTCCTTGGTTTACCAACGTTGCTGCTATGTATGTTCATTTTACCCGCTGATATAATAACTCATGCATGCTCGCATACATCAGCATATATAATAACAAGTACTCGTCCTACTAATCATGCATCATCATACAACTTCTACTCGTTATTAATAATAAGTCATACGATCATCATCCTCATAGTCATCGAACCCAACCCTACATAATTGTTCTTAGCACATGATCATCAGTATCAGGTAGGACCTAAACACCCTTAAGGTAAAATAACATAAAACAATATAGACCCTGACTCTCCATTATGAAGAATGGCGATCATCCTGTCTCCAATTTTTGCCCTTCGCTGAATGTTGCTTCCAAGAAGCTCCTTACGACTGTCCATACATTTTTTCCATTCTTTGATTGTCATGTCTCCACTTCTTTTAGAAACTCGGTATGGACAGTTCAGATTCGTAGGAAGACCTGGTTGTATGTTCAAAACATGAAGGCTACTGTGTGTATACATCAGATGAGGCACACAATCATTCGGGATTATCTGTTGAAAAACATAGTAATAACTTCGTAGTTAGCAATGATATGATATACTAGTTTTAGAAGTGTGCAAAAAGATGCACGGATGTCGTAATAGTAAAAAATCTTACCAGGGTATCTCCATGGTAGTTACCGTAGTTCAACACATGCACTAGTGGCACGTATTGACCATAATGTTGAGGAGTTCGATTGTAGACATTGTAATTCTCAAGATCAGTACAAAATGCAACCAGATGATTTTTCTCCTGATAAGTTAGTTCGAAGCCTTCGGTGTAGTAGGTTCTGTCTACCATCTTCCGCACATTCTTTGAAGAATGAAAATAAGCTGTCAATGAAGAATAAGTTGTCAACTATTTTGAAATAAACAATATAAATTACTTAATAACTATGTTAAGCTCACATGGGGGAAGAATTGGAGGTGTATCCACAAGGACGAAAATCATAGGTCTCTCTTGCGCGATTGTAGGATCACCAAGATCCATGGTGACAAGCATACCCTTATCAAAACCATACATCTTGCAAAGTGCTTCCCAGTTTTTGCAACCAAAATGGGTTACACTCTGAGCATTGTACAACTTTACTTGAAAATCTACACCATGATGGGTACTTAGGATAATTTTTTTGGTTTCCATACTTTCATGGTCTTCAAAACCCATCATCTCCAAGACATAGCGTCTTGCAAAGCATGGGATAAGCTAGTCGAATTGGAAAAGATGAAAAATACACGTTAAAATAGTTGAAGTCGTGCTTAATTACGAAAAAACTATTGTTGTTGTTGCGTACCGTATGAACATCGAAGGTCTCCTCGAGCTTAATGCTGAAGCGCCGATCTTCGTCCAGCTCAATGAACCTGTCGCACATACCTCGGTTGTCGTGGCACCAGTCGCACTCCCCCGGGCGGTTTTCATCGTCCGAGTACGACATTTCCGGCCTAAGTTCATAATTCAAATATTAAATATATGTACTAAAAAACCTAAATTAGATCATTATTATTAATCACGGGTTGACTATCGGTGATGGTGAAAGGATCGAGATGGACCTAGAGGGGGGGTGAATAGGTACAATTACAAATTTTAATTATTACTAAGCAATTTTAGGCAATAATGCGGAAAACGAAAGTGAGCCTAACAATTGCAAGTATGATACTAATGAGCTAAGCAAGATAATCAAGTGGCACAAATATATGAGTAAGTAAGCACAAGATGAGATAAGTAAGTGCTAAGAGACAAGTAACCACAAGTAGAGAGATAGGGTTAGGAATAACCGCAACTCCGAGAGACGAGGATGTAAGCCGATGTTCACTTCCTTGGAGGGAAGCTACGTCACCGTTTAGAGAGGTGGATGTTACCACGAAGGCACACCAATGCCACGAAGGCTCACCCTATTCTCTCTTTGAGACAACACCACGGAGGCGTTTCTCAACCACTAGTGGTAGACCTTGGGGTGGTCTCCAAACCCTCACAAACTTTTCGGAGGGTAATCACAAAGGTCGATTCCTCTCCGGATGACTCCTACCGCCTAGGAGTCTCCAACCTCCAAGAGTAACAAGAACGATGGGGAAATGCTCAAAACTTGCTCAAGTCACGAATTCCTTTGGTGCAAAGAAAGGGAAGAAGTGGATCTATCACTTGATTGGAGAACTTCTCTCAAAAAGCTCCTAGAACACTTGGAATCTAGGATTTAGTGTGGATGAATGAGAGAGAGAGAGTGAGGAGTGTTCTTGTGGGGGCTCAAAGTGAATGGTCAACCCTATCCCGTGGAAGGGAAGGGAGTATATATAGGTGGTGGGAAAAAGTGACCGTTTGGAGTACAGGATGGCCGGACGTCCGGAGGCCCAAATGAGTCCGGACGTCCGACAGTCATCGGACGACCGGCCGCTGTGAAAAGTGTGACCCACAATCCAGTGTACAGGATACGGACGTCCGAGCTGGGCCGGACATCCGTAAGAATGCTTCTGATGTGAAAGTGTCGGACGTCCGGAGGGTTCCGGACATCCGTAAAAATGTTTCTGTTGTGGAAGTATCGGACGTCCGGAAGTGTCCGGACGTCTGGGCAATCAGGAAGGACCGGACGTCCGTAGAACACCGGACGTCCGAAGGTAAGGTAGCAACTTTGAGCATGTTTTTCATAGATCCATCGATCCCCTCTTAATAGTGCGGGATCCCTATACTCAAGAACAAACCATAAATGAAGTCAACATCTTGTATCTCCATTCTTGAGTTATATGCTTTTGTCCCTAGTCATGATCCATGCACACGGTCTTTGGAACATAATCCTGAGATATACTTGATAAACATGATTAGTCCCGAGCATATGTGTTGTCATCAACATCAAAATATGATTAAGGGCATGATTGCACTTTCAATCTCCCCCTTTTTGGTAGTTGATGACAACTCATATGCATACTCATAATAGTAATCGGAAGTATTTGTTGTGGAGCTCAATAACCATAATAATAATAAGTAGCGAGCGAGCTCCCCCTCAAAGTGATACCACAAATACTACTAAAAAAATGAATGAGGGCTCCCCCTCAAACTGATGCCACAATAGTTGGATCACTTCATATAGATTCACCAAATCTCAGATTCAACAAAACTCATAACCAACAAACTCATAACATAGTTCAACAACTCATAACATAGTTCAACAAACTATTCCTAACATAGGTTCGATTACATAATGAGCTAGAGTAATGCATATGGAGCCTACTCCCCCTTTGGCATCATGTATCCAAAAAAACTAGGGGGAATGACATGACAGTATTAAAGATCATCCTCATCATCATCATCATGAACACCACTGCCACCAGCCTCGTCAAAGAAATCAGCCCACTCGGGACTGGAGGGAAAACCAAAATCAGAAGGGGGAGCTGCAGGAAGACGCTCATCGTCACTCACATCATATACGCCTGAGTCTCTCAGACGAGCCTTCAGAGCGTTCTTGGAAGTGACCATGCGGGTGACCACATCGTGGTGTTGGGAGCAATGGAAGGTGAACATCTTCATCATGGCTGAATGAGCCTTCCCAAGAAAACGAGCAATGCGCCCAAAGGGGGCATCACTGGAAGGAGGATGGGTAGCGTGAGAGGGAAAACTAGCAGCGGTGCGACTAGCAGTAGCGGGAGGAGGAGGAACATGGTCAGCCGCCATGTGAGGTGGGATGACCCATCTCTCATGTATATGAGTGCGTGCAATGGGAAAGGGGGCGACACTCTCGATAAATGCCTGAAGAAAAGGTGCATGAGGGAAAGCCCGCTTGTGCTGGAAGCTAGCAAGGCGAATCTCATGCCATAAAAAGTGTGGAATATTTATCTTCCCTTTAGGAGATGTGTAGAGGTGATGCATGAGATCAATGCAGTAGCTGCTGCATGAGCCCTTGTCACCCATCTTGGGATAAATGGTGCGGATGACACACTAATAAATGAAGTTGAATGGAAAACGCCAAATGGAGACTTGATTTAGACCCTTTTGTTTTTCAGTACTAGACAAAGATGATATGGGTCTAAGGAGATCCGCACAGACCGCAATGCCTTTGGGCTTATGGTTGGGGTCATTGGTGTGGATTTTGAACCCAGTGTCGGGAAATCCAAGTGCGGTGATAAACTCGGCATAAGATGCTGTGAGTGCAGTGTCGGAGTCATCCATGTGACAGTGTTATCAGGAGCAAAGTAACATGTGGCATAAACTGATGGATGGCAGCGTGGTTAAAATTGTGTTGAAAGGCGAATGGAGCAGCAAGGTTTGACGACTCAATGAGCTCAATGGCTCCCGGATATTTCTCCGCATGAGTGCGAATGTGCTCAAGATCAATGCAAACATGAAGTGACAAGCCTTTAGGGATGACAATCGTGGTGAAGATGTCGGCTTGGACATTTGTGCGAAAACGACTATCCTGAGAATCCCTAACAACAGTAAATTGATCTACATCACGACGCAATTTGAGATAAGAAGATTTGGGGACCTCATTGAAACGCTTAACATGACGGCCGAGTGATAGTGGAGGCTCAATGGAGATGTGACGGGCATCACCGTGGGGTTGCACCGGAGGAGGAGGAGGTTGAAATGTTGGACGACGAGCGCCGGGCTTGGGGGCAGCGACGCGGACGCCAATCATCAGGGACGGATCCACCTCTTCAAGCTCATCCTCAAAATCGGACCCCTCCGAAGAGGAATCACTGGACGAGCTGGGAGGACGAGCGGCACGTTTCCGAGGGCGATCTTCCTCCTGGGAGTCATCGGAGCCACCACGACAAGACGGACGAGCCGCCCCTCGGGCGACTTTCTTGCGTGCGGAGTGCTTGGACCGAGGCATCGTGACCTAGGGGAGAAGGAAAGCACATGTCAACACCCCTCCATAGATCAGGGTGAACCAAGTGGAGAGGGGGGGTAAATGCATGAGGAGGTTGTGCCCTACCTTGCGAGGAAGAGCAGGGAGGAGCCGAGAGGGGGGGGTCGACGGACGGGCGGGGAGAGAAGATCCGAGCAGATCCGCGGCCGGACGGCAGGACGGGCCGGACGGCAAGTGGCAGATCCGCGGCGGGGAGAAACCCCGGCGAGGGGTACGGTGGCGGGCGGCTGCGGGGAGAAGACGCACAACAGGAGCGGCGGCGGCGGCGAACCGAGTGGAGAGGATGGGGTTGGTTGACCAAAACCCTACGGCGCAGGATATATAGACCCCAGTAGAAACGTACGGACGTCCGGAGCCTACGGACGACCGGAGTCATATATGCGTCCGGACGTCCGGGAACGGACGGATGACCGGAGTCAGGACCATCAGCTAAGAGAGGATAACAAAGATGATTTTACGGACGTCCGACAGCGTCGGAGACCGGGCATATTGTAACATAACGGTTTTTACGGACGTCCGGAGTCTTCCGGACGTCCGGAGCTTCATTTGCTAGGCCAACTTAAGTGAACCAGAGTGGATTTTACGGACGTCCAGCGAGGCCGGACGACCGGTCGAAGGTAACCAGAGCAGAATATACGGACGTCCGGATGCTTACGGACGTCCGGCAGTGAAATACCACACGGACGTCCGGAACCTACGGACGTCCGACGCCAGAAGTTTGGACAGGAGGGCTGATCATGATGATGAGAGAAGCATTTTCTCACAGTAAACCTTATCTATTTTAGTAACTCAGATCCTATCTTACTCAATCATAGCCATAGACTACAAGTGGTGGCTAATTCCACCATGTCTGAGTAGACATGACATGACACAGAAAGACTTGAACTTTAAGTGCATAGTCACTACTCCATCATGTTAAAGCACCATAGGTCTAGACCCATGGATACTTTGAGAGTGTTGGTTCTTTGTATGCATTGAGTAGGGTGAGAACATTCATGAATTGAATGTCTCCCCCTAAGTATATGCCTACATCATGACAAGACATTAGATTCATGCATGACTGGGTACTAGATTTCACATAATGTTGTCTAGCTCCAAGATACCAAGTTCACGCCTAAGTCGACAGAACCTTGCTTCATCTAGAGGTTTGGTGAAGATATCTGCTAGTTGAAAATCTGTACCAATGTGATCAATGTGAATATCACCCTTTTCAACATGATCTCTCAAGAAATGATACCTAATATCAATGTGTTTGGTGCGGAGATGATCTTTGGGGTTCTCAGCAATATTGATGGCACTTTCATTATCACACAGAAGTGGCACATTTCTATAGGTGATACTGTAATCCTTCAAAGTTTGCCTCATCCATAACAACTGAGTTGCACAACTAGCGGCAGCAATGTATTCAGCTTCTGTGGTAGAGAGAGCAATACAATTTTGTTTCTTCGAGGACCAACTCACCAAGGATCGTCCAAGAAACTGACATGCACCGGATGTGGACTTACGATCCACTTTGTCTCCAGCCCAATCCGCATCCGTGTACCCAATGAGATCAAACTTAGCATCCTTGGGGTACTAGAGGCCCAACTTTGGGGTGTGAACAAGGTATCTAAGAATATGCTTAACCGCTTTATGATGACTTTCCTTAGGGAAAGCTTGAAATGTAGCACACATGCATACACTGAACATGATGTCTGGTCTAGATGCACAAAGATAAAGCAATGAACCAATCATAGAGCGGTAAGTAGATGGGTCGAAAGGAGTACCATTTGTGTCTTCAGTGAGAGTGATTTTGGTTGGCATGGGTGTCTTGCATGGACTAGCGTCAGACATACCAAACTTTTCTAGAATATCCTTGAGGTACTTTGCTTGAGATAAGAAAATTCCTTCTTGAAATTGTTGAATTTGAAAACCGAGGAAGAACTTCAAATCCGTATTGAGTGACATTTCAAAATTCTTGGTCATGGAATCCGCAAACTTCTTGCACAAATGAATGTTAGGAGAACCAAAAATGATGTCATCTACATAGATTTGGCATAGAATCAAATTACCCTTGTCCCTCTTAGTAAAAAGAGTGGGATCGATAACCCCTCTCACAAAACCATCATCGAGTAAAAACTTCTTCAAATGATCATACCAAGCACGAGGTGCTTTTTTGAGACCATACAAAGCCTTATGAAGTTTATACACATAGTCTTTGTGAAAGGGGTCAACGAACCCGGGTGGTTGTGACACATATACTTCTTCTTGTAGAGGACCGTTAAGGAAAGCACTCTTCACATCCATTTGATGTAATGTAAAACCATTGAAAGCGGCATAAGCAAGTAAAATGCGAATGGATTCAAGACGGGCAACAGGAGCAAAGGTCTCACCAAAGTCCAAACCTTCAACTTGTGAGTACCCTTGTGCCACTAACCTTGCCTTGTTTCGGATGATGACACCATTTTCATCTTGCTTATTCTTGAAAATCCATTTTGTTCCAATGACGTTGTGCTCGGTGGACGGCCTCTTGACTAGTGACCACACTTGGTTGCGTTCAAAACTGTTCAACTCTTCTTGCATAGCAACAAGCCAATCGTTGTCCATCAAAGCCTCTTGTACCTTGAGTGGTTCAATACTAGACACAAACGAGAAGTGAGCACAAAAGTTTGTCAAATGTTTACGAGTGACTCTACCTTCCGAGATGCCGGTGAGGATTTTTTGAACATCAACACGACCGGCCACTCGAGGCATGATGGAGGTGAGGGTTTCACGAGGTTCAACTTCATGTCCATCATCCACATCTTCAACATATGGATCATTCACGTGTGGAGGAAGATCTTCTTGTTCATGTTGCATTTGTTGAGGTTCGTCATCCATGATTGGACTTTCTTGTTCTTGCTCTTGATGATGATCTTGTTCTTGATGGTTATCATTTAGTGAGACTTGATCAACCTCATCAACTTGGGCTAAGGATATAGGTTGAACAATAGGAAGTTGTGTTGGTATGGATGTTGAAGTAGTTTGATGATGCGTGAGACCTCCATCTTCTTCTTGATCATCATGAGGTTCTGGTTCCATAGGAAGAAGTGCACCAACACCCATGTTCAAAATGTCTTGAGAAGAATCTTCTTCACCTACATCACTTAGATCAACTTGCTCCCCATGGGAGCCATTAAATTCATCAAACACCACGTCACAAGTTTCTACAACACATCCATTGGATTTGTTGTAGACTCTATAGGCGTGAGAGTTTGATCCATAACCAACAAATATACCCTCAATAGTTTTGGATTGAAATTTTCCTAACCGTTCTCTTTTGTTGAGAATGAAACATTTGCACCCAAATACACGAAAGTACTTGACATTTGGCTTGTTACCAGTTAGAAGCTCATATGGAGTCTTTTCCAATATAGTGCGGAGGAAGAGTCGGTTTGATGCATGGCATGCGGTATTGACAGCTTCAGCCCAAAAACTATGTGGTGACTTGTATTCATCCAACATGGACCTTGCCAATTCTATAAGTGTACGGTTCTTCCGTTCGGCTACACCATTTTGCTGAGGAGTGTATGGAGATGAATATTGATGCTCAATCCCTTCATCACTAAGAAATTCTTCCAAGGTATAGTTCTTGAACTCAGACCCATTGTCACTCCTTATTGCTCGGATTTCTCTGTCAAACTTGCGTTGAGCTTGCTTGGCAAAATCGATGAAGGTGATCTTCGTTTCGTCCTTGGACTTGAGGAAGAACACCCATGTATATCTTGAGTAATCATCAACAATGACAAGCCCATACTTTTTCCCACCAAGACTATCCCATGAAGGAGGCCCAAAAAGATCCACATGAAGGAGTTCTAGGGGCCTTGAAGTAGATACTATGTTCTTGGGTGGGTGCTTTGATTGATGTTGCTTCCCGGCTATGCATGCACTACACACACGATCTTTCTCAAAAGAGACATTGGTTAGTCCAAGGATGTGATTTCCCTTTAAGAGATCTTGAAGATTTCTCATACCGACATGGGCTAGCCGGTGATGCCATAGCCACCCCTTGTCAGCCTTGGCCATTAGACAAGTTGCATGGAATGTGCTCTCTTTTGAGAAATCAACCGTGTAAAGGTTGCCATCCAACTCTCCAACAAAGGCCACTTCGAGAGTATCTCTCTTAAAGACTTTCAAATCCGTTAGTCCAAAGAGTGTATCATAACCAACAGAAGCCAATTGGCGAACAGAAAGCAAGTGATATTTAAGGGATTGGACAAGCATAACATTTGCAAGAGACATGTCATTGGTGATAGCCACCTTGCCCAACCCGAGTACCTTTCCTTTTGAACCTCCACCAAACATAATGCTCATGAATGGTTGAATAGCTTCCATGAAATCGTAGAGCAATTTGCTATCTCCGGTCATATGATTTGTACATCCACTATCAATCACCCATTTCACTCCACCGGAGAAGCTTACCTACACAAAATTAGGACTTGGTTAGAGGCACCCATTTTGCAATGGGACCTCTCAAGTTAGTTACAAGGGTCTTAGGGACCCAAATAGCATAGAAACGGAATGCATTTCGAGGACCAACAAATTTTGCAAAGACTTCTCCATCCTTAGTCTTCTGAAGTACATAGGAAGGAGGCATGAACTCTTTAGGCTTGTTGAGAGTGGGCATGCCCCTTGTGGCCTTTCCACTCACAACCTTACCTTTCTCCTTGTGCCCTTCTCTTACAAAAGTTTCGTTTAGAGGAGTTGTGCACTTTTGGGAGGACGTCTTCTTCTTACTTGTGCTAGGGTCAAACCCAAGTCCCTCTTTGGCAAACACCTCATTGTGTTGACTCAAAATCTCATCAAGATTCTTTTGCCCTTGAGCACATGTCATGAGACCTTTCTCAATTTGAGCCTTGAGAAAATGATTTTCCTCAAGAATAGATGCTAGATCACTACCAGAGTTAGTAGCACAAGCATCAACATTTATAATAGGGGAAGAGTAAAGCCTTGGCTAAAGTTTCAAGATAAGTAAGTTTGAGCGTCTCAAAACTCTTTCTAAGAACGGTGAGCTCTCCTTCCTTAGTCTTGAGGGACACGGATAGAAGCTCACAATCCTTAGATAGAGAAGCATGAGACTTCACAAGCTTGCTTTTATCATTCATTAACTCGTCACAAGAGTCAATAGCCTTTTTCAAGGAGGCAAGATCATTAGTGTGAACATCAATGTTTGCACCAATTTTTAAGCATAGTTCATCATTTCGTGCTTCCTCATATTGGACTTTCCGCTCAAGGATTTCACACTTTTCCTTTTCCTCGGTGACGAGGGTTTCGAGTTCCTTAATGGTGATGGTGTGCTTACTCACCATCTCCATAAGCATACGAAACATAGTGAGTTTCTTTCCTTTGAGGGAGCACATGAACTTATTAAGTTTAGCAATCATAGGATCATCTAGATCATCATCCTCATAGCTATCCTCCGCATCAAGGTACTCATCACTAGGAGTAGAAGGTGTGAAAAGAGGAGGATTTGATCGTGGAGTTACCTTGACCTTGTCAGAAGAGCTTTGGTCCTCTCCTTCTTCAACCATGGCCTTTGCCATTAGGCACTTGTGAGCGTTGCCCTTGTAATCTTTCATGTAGTTGTAGGTGACCACGTCACCACTCCTGTTTACTAACCTCAACGTGTTTTGAGAGTCTTGAGCAACTCCGGCAACACCACTAACATCATCCGGATCAGATTCTTCTTGAGCAACCATTGCCATTCCATCTCTCTTCTTGAGCTTGGAGTTCAAAGGATTTGGCAACTTCTTCTTGGGAAAGGTCTTGGGAAACCTTGGTTTATCTTCTCTCTTCTCATAAGGGCACTCGTTGGAGAAGTGACTGGTTTCTTCACAGTTGTAACATTTTCTCACTTTATTTTTTTTAAATCTTCCCTTGAATTTTCCGGCGCTAAACTTCTTGACAAAAAGAGCCATGTCTTCATACGAAGGGCCCTCGTTGGAGTCAATCTCATTACCATCTTCATCCTCATCATCTTCTTCTTCTTCTTCACTTTGCTCATCTTCACATACTTTCTTGGCCTTCAACGCAAGATTGATTTTTGATGATGGGGAACCATGCATGGCAAGATGTTTTCTGGCATTGGCCTTTGATTCTTCAAATAGTTGGAAGGTGGATATGATGTCATCTGTAGTCATTTCTTTGAAGGTATGGTGTTGTCTTATGTCCCACACCATTTGATGATGATATGGAGCAAGAGCATGAAGCAACTTATCCACAAGAAACCTCTTAGTCATATTGAACCCATCTTGAGTCTTGTCACACTCACATGACTCAATCCGCAGTGAGAGTCATGAGACGCTCAAGGAGTTGATTGGGGGTTTCACCTTTTTCCATACAAAATTTTTGCAATTGCCCTTTGGCAATTTCATATCGAGCACTCCGGAGGGTAGAAGTGCCAGTCCTGGATCGTATAATACTTTCCCATAGTTCCTTGGCACTTTTGATGTGTATGAACGATCTCCTTTGTTTTTCATCCATACCTCTCCTTATACACATGATTGTCGTGTCATTGAGGTTCTTTTCATATATTCTCTTGGTGTGGGGTTCTTTGGATCAAGCACATGATAGCCATACTCTATAATCTCCAGCATCTCATCGTTTCCATGTCGAAGATGATCCTGCATAGCAACTTTCCACAATGCAAAATCGGCAGTAGCAGTAAGTAAAGGAGGTTTGCCTTGAGGGTTATATCTTGGTTTCTCAACCTGAGGTCTTGCGTAAAGCCAAGGAACACTGGTGTGTTCATTGCTAGGAGGTTGTTGACCAAGTGATGAAGTAGGCACAGTTGGGCTCAGACTCACACCACTTGAGTGTGGTGCAAGCACCGCGGACAACGTGGCTAATCTCAGTTGGACCAAGGCCTCAAGAGAAGCATCATGCTCCTCTTTTTTCTTAGCAAGGGCCCGTTCTAGCTCCTGAGACGTAAAGGACTTGACTTCAGAAGAAGCCTCGCCTTTATCCTTAGGATCTACAACCAGGGGAGTCCCATCTGGGTTCATCTCGCTCTAGGGCGGTTAAGCCACAAGAATAGAGCACGAGGCTCTGATACCAATTGAAAGGATCGAGATGGACCTAGAGGGGGGGTGAATAGGTACAATTACAAATTTTAATTATTACTAAGCAATTTTAGGCAATAATGTGGAAAACAAAAGTGAGCCTAACAATTGCAAGTATGATACTAATGAGCTAAGCAAGATAATCAAGTGGCACAAATATATGAGTAAGCACAAGATGAGATAAGTAAGTGCTAAGAGACAAGTAACCACAAGTAGAGAGATAGGGTTAGGAATAACCGCAACTCCGAGAGACGAGGATGTAAGCCGATGTTCACTTCCTTGGAGGGAAGCTACGTCACCGTTTAGAGAGGTGGATGTTACCACGAAGGCACACCAACGCCACGAAGGCTCACCCTATTCTCTCTTTGAGACAACACCACGGAGGCGTTTCTCAACCACTAGTGGTAGACCTTGGGGTGGTCTCCAAACCCTCACAAACTTTTCGGAGGGTAATCACAAAGGTCGATTCCTCTCCAGATGACTCCTACCGCCTAGGAGTCTCCAACCTCCAAGAGTAACAAGAACGACGGGGAAATGCTCAAAACTTGCTCAAGTCACGAATTCCTTTGGTGCAAAGAAAGGGAAGAAGTGGATCTATCACTTGATTGGAGAACTTCTCTCAAAAAGCTCCTAGAACACTTGGAATCTAGGATTTAGTGTGGATGAATGAGAGAGAGAGTGAGGAGTGTTCTTGTGGGGGCTCAAAGTGAATGGTCAACCCTATCCCGTGGAAGGGAAGGGAGTATATATAGGTGGTGGGAAAAAGTGACCGTTTGGGGTACAGGATGGCCGGACGTCCAGAGAACGTTGGATGTCCGGAGGCCCAAATGAGTCCGGACGTCCGACAGCCATCGGACGACCAGCCGCTGTGAAAAGTGTGACCCACAATCCAGTGTACATGATACGGACGTCCGAGCTGGGCCGGACATCCGTAAGAATGCTTCTGATGTGAAAGTGTCGGACGTCCGGAGGGTTCCGGACATCCGTAAAAATGTTTCTGTTGTGGAAGTATCGGACGTCCGGAAGTGTCCGGACGTCCGGGCAATCAGGAAGGACCGGACGTCCGTAGAACACCGGATGTCCGAAGGTAAGGTAGCAACTTTGAGCAAGTTTTTCACAGATCCATCGATCCCCTCTTAATAGTGCGGGATCCCTATACTCAAGAACAAACCATAAATGAAGTCAACATCTTGTATC
Organism: Triticum dicoccoides; assembly: GCF_002162155.2. Lineage (NCBI taxonomy): Eukaryota > Viridiplantae > Streptophyta > Magnoliopsida > Poales > Poaceae > Triticum > Triticum dicoccoides. The sequence continues at coordinate 481,933,553 of NC_041389.1, read as the reverse complement.
TCCATTCTTGAGTTATATGCTTTTGTCCCTAGTCATGATCCATGCACACGGTCTTTGGAACATAATCCTGAGATATACTTGATAAACATGATTAGTCCCGAGCATATGTGTTGTCATCAACATCAAAATATGATTAAGGGCATGATTGCACTTTCAGATGGTATGTAGCTCCTCCTTTCATTCCTGAGTGCATTATTACAACAAATTGTCTAGCACACGGGAATGAAGGAGAAGCTACCCCCACGTCGGCGTAAACCAAATATGAGCATTCAAAGTAGGAGTACTTTTCCAATATGAGCATTCAATAAGCAAAACCAAATCGTAAAATAAAGTAGTATTCAAATTAGCATGCATTCAATTATAACCAAAAGTACATCATCTCTTGTGTCCGTACATCGTCGAATACTCCTCGAATACTATCATACATATAGCATCGCTAAGTAATACAGCTAGAACCGTAGCGCCCGACGGGTATCGTCGTGGGCGGTGGACACCCAAAGATAAGGAACGATCACAGGACCATAGCTCCAGTGAGATCCCTGAAGAACCTGCCAGGTATTGTCGAACCTGCCCTCCAACGCAACCATGTAGCGAAGAACGTGCTCGTCCTCCTCGCTGACACTGTGACGTACCACCTCCGTGGTGTCCGGAAGCCTCGGCACCATTACTGTCCCACGCGACCACCACCAAACAAGGATCGGGTCAACAACAGGCTGCCTCCTCACCAACCTACGTCCCCAGAAGGTAGCACCTCCCAATACCATCCCGGCGGAGCCCAGTCCCGAACATGGCCCTGATCAAGCAGGCCTCCACCGCCGAGTCGACGACGATGAGGATGCGGGATAGGCATCGCCGACGTCGATGCGGGAACTACGTACTTTTATATGTAGTTAAATAAAGTAGTTTTATTAATTAAATCAACTATCTAGTTCAACTACTAAGCACTTACTATAAATAAATAAAGTAGTAATTATATTTTTCTAACTAGATAGTTCAATTATAGTACTTAATTACTAACACAATCTAAATATCACCAAAAAAAATCTATTAACAATAATATCACCAAACATACTATGAACAAATTAATACCAAAAAAATCTATTAACAGAAAAAAAATCTAACACAATATGAACACATTAATTACATCCAAAAAAATCTATTAACAGAAAAAAAATCTAACACAATATGAACACATTAATTACACCAAAAAAATCTATTAACAGAACAAAAATCTAACGCAATATGAACACATTAATTACACCCAAAAAATCTATTAACAGAAAAAAAATCTAACACAATATGAACAAATTAATTACACCAAAAAAATTTATTAACAGAAAAAATCTAACACAATATGAACAAAT
>NC_041389.1:481901371-481931519 GCF_002162155.2 Triticum dicoccoides | reverse complement strand
TCTAAAATTTTCCTTATATAGCAAAGCCTTTAGTCCCGGTTGGTGGCACCAACCGGGACCAATGACCCCTTTAGTCCCGGTTGGTACCACCAACCGGGACCAAAGGTCACTTTTCAGCAGCCCAAAGGGCGGGAAGTAGAAGGCTTTGGTCCCGGTTGGTGCCACCAACCGGGACTAAAGGGTGGGCAATGGTCCCGGTTGGAGCCACGAACCGGGACCAATGGTCATGTGCTGGCACGGTGCGGCACGAAATTTAGTCCCACCTCGCTAGCTGAGAGGGGCGCGCAGTGGTTTATAAGCCCCACTGCCGCACCCCTCTCGAGCTCCTCTCCACTGCAGGCTTACGGGACTACTTACTACCGCGTTGCCTGATGGGCCTACTAGGCCACCTGCGGGCCTGAATCCTGGCCCATGGTGGGTTTCTAGTCGTATTCAGGCCGTGGGTGCCCAGTAGGAGGCACTTTTTTCCCTTTACTTATTGTTGCTATTTTTATGTTTTTCCCAGATTTTTTGTTTTGTTTTCTGCATTATTTATTTTCTTTTGTTTTTTTGCTTTATTTTTTAATTCTTTTTTGCTTTTAGTTTTAGAACAATTTTAAACTTTCTGTTAGTGCCATTAGTTCTCAAATTTGAAAACACTTTTTTTGTTTTTTTGTTTTGTTTCGTGCTTTATTTATTTTATTTTGTTTCTACTTACAACAAAATACTTATTGTTGCTATTTTTATTTTTTCCCCAGATTTTTTGTTTTGTTTTCTGCATTATTTATTTTCTTTTGTTTTTTGCTTTACTTTTTAATTCCTTTTGCTTTTAATTTTAGAAAAATTATAAACTTTCTGTTAGTGTCATTAGTTTTCAAATTTGAATACACTTTTTTGTTTTCTTTTTGCTTTATTTATTTTATTTTTTCCAGTTTTTTTCTTTTGTTTTCTGCATTATTTATTTTCTGTTGTTTTCTGCATTAAAGCATTTCAAATGAACTCTGAAAAAGTTGAAAGTTGAAAGTTGGCATGGTATCACGAGGGCCGAACCATAATGGGCTGCCTTTGGTCCCGGTTCGTCCCACCAACCGGGGCCAATGGTGGTCGGCCAGGACTAAGGCCCATTGGTCCCGGTTCGTCCCACCAACCAGGACCAAAAGGTCCAGTCGAACCGGGACCAATGGCCCACGTGGCCCGGCCGGCCCCCGGGGCTCACGAACCGGGTCCAATGCCCCCATTGGTCCCGGTTCTGGATTGAACCGGGACTAATGGGCTGACCCGATCGGCCTGGACCATTGCCCCCTTTTTAGCCCCACCTCGCCAAGCGAGAGGCACTCGCAGCTGTTTATAAGCCCTGAGTGTAGAGACGATGAAGAAGAGGCTCAATGCTCACCTGCACGTTGGTTCGCTTCAAGCCTTAAGGAATAGGGTAGACTGCACGGAGCTATGTGCAGTGTAGTTTACACTATTCCGAAAGGCTTGAAGCGAATTAACTAGCATTGCGCCTCTTTTTTATTTTTAATGACTTATTACCACACAGAAATAAATAGAAAAAATTAATATAGCAGAAAAGAAAAAACTATATAAAAACTACTCAGAAATAATTAGAAGAAAAAATAGTTGTGATTAACTTTACTAAAATCTTTTTTATTTTTAATAACTTATTACAACTCAGAAATAAATAGAAAAAAATAAATATAGCAGAAAAGAAAAAAAACTATATAAAAAACTACTCAGAAATGAGCATAGATGCGCTTATAGAGAAAATTAGACCCAAATTCATAATAAATTTCTATTAACTTCAGAGAAATTCAATATGAATTTAGGTCAAATTTCCTGTATAAGGGCATCTATTTTCACTTTGAGAGCAGCTCAACAAGGCAGAGAGGGAGGGGCTTATAAACCGGTGTGAGCCCCCTTCGGTTGGCGAGGTGGGACTAAACTCTGGCCGCAACGAGGACCACCCTTTTAGTCCCGGTTCGTGCCACCAACCGGCACTAATGGGCTGCCTTTGTTCCCGGTTTGTCCCACCAACCGGGGCCAATGGTGGTGGGCCAGGACCAATGCCCATTGGTAACGGTTCGTCCCACCAACCGGGACCAAAATGTCCAAAAGAACCGGGACCAATGGCTCACGTGGCCCGGCCGGCCCCCAGGGCTCACGAACCGGGTCCAATGTGCCCATTGGTCCCGGTTCTGGATTGAACCGGGACTAATGGGCTGACCCGGCCTGGACCATTGCCCCCTTTTCTACTAGTGCCTCTCTACCACTCTGCCGCCACGGAAGAGTTGAGTAGGGGGTGGCTTCCTCTCCGGAGATAGGAGGAATAAGCTAGGAAAGGCGGGATTTTTTTTTGTTTGATGGGCAAGAAATCAAGGTGATGGGCTTAATGGATAGTGAACTGGTTGAGTTGGAGCGGTCTGCCTAGATGCACATATTGGAGGCCCAATCGGCAAGCGTAATGGAGCACACAACGGCGAGCGCACTGTTGGGTAGACCGCTCTATGCGATGCGAATGACGGCGGCGGGGGTGTGGTCTCCCCAGTTGACGGTAGCGAAGGTGCGCCACATCGGAGGATGGCTAGAGACGTAGTGACGGTGTTGGGACGCATCATATAGCATCTGGTACGACATGAGGCTAGCTTGCTTTGTTGGATTGCAGCCCTTGCTAGGTCATATGCTTACATTCCCCCCTGTCAATTTTTTGGAACGTAGGCTCCAGAAGAGCCCGGCTTTGAATAATAAAGCCATCAACCGGTCAGGATTACAGCGACGGAATACAATCACACTCCAACTAAAAGAAAAGAAAACAAAAGGCAAAGATACAATGGCGCCTAGGAGCAGCTCGCAGAGGCATACAACAAGCTAGCAAGCATAGCTAGAGATGCCATGAACCCCAAACACGCCGAGAACCAAGGCAAAAACGCTAAACGTCTCAGGAAAGAGCACCGACGACGGAGCAAAGCACGCCATAGCCGAACGCTTGGGCTTGAAGGAGACACATCCATCCAGATCCATCGTCATAGAAGGCCCCTGCCTCCTCGCCTGGCTCGAGGCGCCGCACCGGTGAGCGATGGACATGCTCACCCTAGAACCTGCATGAATGGCATCGCAGGAAACCACAGGGACGGAACCAGGCGTTCCCAGCCTGCCGACGACGCCTAATCTGAAACAGAGCAACGCCAAATGCAAGAGTCCAGGCATGAAACAGGGGCGAGCTGTCGGAATGCACAAATGGGCAGGAGCAGTGGCCAAAACCAGATCATCGGCTCGCTCGACGAGCAGAAGAGCAGCCACCGGAGGAGGGGAACCCTATCCCCTCCCATCCTGGAGAATCCACGGGCACCGGAGGAGCCCTGCAGCCCAACGAAGAGCACCCAACCAGCTTGACCACACGCCCAGGAGGACACCGCCGTCGCTGGAGACACGCCGCCGCCGCCGACACACTCCACCTACACCACAACGAAGCCCACAACCCATCTTTGTTCCCAAAAGAACGCCTTCAAGAAGGTTACGGCGCCCTGGGCATCGCCGCTACCCAACAAAGTTGAGGATTTCACCCGGGAAACAAAGGGGAAGGGGGTAGGGGGCAGGACCTGACCGGCACCTCCAGGAAGGTGAGCGGGGCCCGCGAGCGTCGCCGCCGTCGCAGCCGACACGGCTGGCTAGGGGTTTCCCCCGGTCCTGCAGCCCCGTCGCCCACTCCCACCCGCAGAAGACCGCGGAAGTGCGGATCTGAGGGGGGAGGCGCTCGTTGGGGAAGAAGGGGAGTGGGGCGGCCAGATCTGACGCGACAGGAGACGAATCCGCCGCCGTCGCGCGCCGAGCCGCAACCACCAGGGCTCTCGCCGCCCGCACGGCCGAGAGAACACCGACCCGCGCCCACGCCACCGGGAGCCGAAGTCGGCGGCGCCACACCTGCCGGGGCCGCCGCCCCGGATCCAAAGGCCCCCCGCGGGAGGCGAGGGGGCGAGGGCCCCGCCGCCGCCTTCATCAGCAGTGGGCCGAGCTTGCTCGGCAGCCGCTGCCTCAGGCGGCGGCGAGGGAAGGGCGAGGAGGGGAGGGGGACGGCGGGGCTAGGGTTTTCGCCCCTCGGGTCGCCCAAGCGGGGCGACACGAGGGAGGGGAGGGATTCCCCCCCCCCCTGTCAATTTACCATTGCAATTGTATTAGTCTAGTTTCCTGTCGTATTCATGAAATGCTTGTCACATTTTGTTTGTGTATATCCGCAAAAAAACATTTTATTTGTGTATATTCCAATTTTTTAATTACTTTTCTTCTTAAATGAATGCAAGACATTGTTCCTCTTTACATATATATAGCATAAAACTGATTAGCTGCTAACTCGTCACGCTTGATTGTGGTTTTGCAGATTCACACGGCTATCATTCTGTACAATTACTACCACGGGAAGATGTTTCCGTACCTTACGTTCACTGATGCCAAACTGTTTCTTGTGTGCGCTTCACTATTTATTGGAGAAGATATAATGCTCACGCACTACCATGAGCAGCAAAACAAGTCTCGGAAGCATGTGAGCTCATCTATTTTTGACAGAGTGGCAATACAAGCTTGTGAGATCGCTCGAGGACTCGATGCGAGCAAAGATTCTCCAGACATGGCAATGTGGCCAATATTGAAAGTCGCCGTGCTACTTCTGGACCCAACAAGAAAAAGGGGTTTGATGGAGTATAGTACTAACACTGAGGGTGTCTGGTCAATCATAGAGAAGGAAATTCATACAGAAGCTGGTAATTCATTGGTTGGACCATATGTGTTTCAGAAACTAGCATTTTCATAGGTGGAGCATAGAACAGGTCAGAGTTTATCATTACTGCCCTTTATTCTATATATCCATATCTGTTGTTTCCCTTTTTTAGATGACAAGGTGTTGCCTCTTCGGATATTCACGCACGAGTTGCAAAAAATCACTCTTCACTACAGGAGAGAATGCCAGCATGATGACATAGTCGATTCTCTCACCTATATAGAGGAGGGGGGGAGATAAATTCTAATGGATCGATGTTTTCAGCACTGCACCCAGAAGAGCAGCGCCAGTTCTTGCACTGCTTGAGATTTGCTGGGGCCGGGGACGAGATCAACCGTGGCCGGACAGTGTGGAGGAAACTAGCCAGATAGAAAATGATAGTATGTATTTGCTCATATGTATTGTGCTGTTCTATTTGTTTTACTGATTTTCTCTTTGCGACCAGCCCCGCATCAGCAGAGAATCAATTGTACCTGGAACTTTGTGACTACCTTTGTGACATGTGTAACAATCAATGCCAATGTGTGGCAAATGTTGGACCTCAGCTGGCGTTCATCCATTTTGGACTATGCATTATATGTATGTATACAAGACTACAACCCTTCCAAGGATTGCAACTTTGCCACAACTATATATTTACATCAATGCTTTATCTCAGGGTCATTGCCAATTGCTGGTGTGTTCTGTTGGATTGTCTTGGGATAACACCGAGGTGTGTATCAAAATGTGCTACTCGGTAGATCCATATGTTTTTGCCATGTTATTCTTCAACATCTCAATTCGTCCATGGAACTAACAAAGTCGTAAGATTGGATCAGAACATAAAACTGGTAAAAAACATTGAAGCGAAAAAACAGCAGCAGAGTGTGCTGCTAGCAAATTCGTAAGAAATGGGCAAGACATTTTCACCAATCACATGCTTTCTGGGTAACTTCAGTTCCATGAAGGAATACCATAATCACAGCTACTGTTCTACTCAGCGGTGTCTGCAGTACCAAAACACATCAAAGAGAAGTTGTTAGGCTTGAGATGCTAAAGCCTCAACAATTGACCACACACCAGAAGCAGCAGAAGGACTCTTCCAGCCTGTGGTTCGTTTTAGGGTTGGTGGAGCAGCTTACAGCCGTTTTCTGGAGCCATCAGCCTTTCTTTGTGCCTCTGTTTCTGGCGCCGTGTAGCCGGAAACTACTAGGTGAGCTTGGGCGCCTGGCTGTTTCTTTCTGTCTTTTCAAGTCTCAAGAGATCATACACACACATGACTAAGTATCATGTGCAGATTTTAAGTTTGATGCAAACAAATGTATTCGTGAGCCCTGTGGAAAATGAATAAATTAACTGCACAAAAGAAGTTGCAATTCTAGACACTAGTAATTCTTGTTCTTTTTTCTTTTCTTTGCGAAGAACAAAAACTAGCATGTTTTAAAATGTGCATGCCACAATTTATTCAGCATTTCTGTAAATTTACAGTATGCTTTCATCATTGGTTTTCTCTTCTTATTCATGGGAGACCGTTGAATCTGTAACTTTGGCCTCTTGGCCTTGTTAATAGAAGGTAGAAATCTCTAGCTTGGTCACAATTTATTTTTGACAACACTTGCGCTACTAACTGACAGAACAAGTGATACCAGAAAAGAAGCCATTGCTCCTCAGATGCTAAAGCCTTTTATTCCTCTAGTATCGCACAAAACAAGTGTGACAATAAGCACTCACCCAATTTGCGAATTAGTAATATATAGCAAAGAAAATAAACCGACGACCAACCCAAAAATCCAGATTATTCTTCTTAACAGCAGACAGTGCCAAAAGTACACAAGTAAAGCCTACCCACGAAGGTCTACAGGCTTACAATGAGCTGAAGATACAGACAAGTAGAAATCTCCGAGGTGACAGGCTTACAACATGAGCTGATGACACAAAAAAAGAGAAATCTCCATTTTTATTTTTTGGAAACGAACCTGGCAGTGACCTGATCAACCTCAGGGGAGCAAAACTTATCAGCCAAGCTGACCAGCGAAACGAACTCTAATGTTATTGTGCCTCTAGAGACTGAACTCATGATAAACCTCTCCGGGTGATTCTTGAGCAGCTCCAACAGCCTGTGCCATGGCCTCTCAGCTGTTCTGGTTGATGAGCCATCCTCTGCTGCCAGGTACTTTTGGGCATTGCCATAGGGCCATATCGCAGTGAACTTTCCAGTAAGCTGCAAAACAATCAGGAATTAGTTTGCATGCCTTACTAATTCACAACAAGCGATAATTCAGAAGTGTAACTGTACTATGTATAGCAAACAGATTATCACGATGTTGTAGGCTGTAGCAGCGTACTGTTAAGGTAGAGAGGTAACTAAGATATCTACTCCCTCAGTTCCAAATTACTCGTCGTTGAAATGGATGTATTTAGAACGAAAATACATCTAAATACATCCATCCGTGCGACAAGTAATTCGGAACGGAGGGAGTAACAAATTAATAGAAAATTAACTGATAAACAATGGGGTCATGAGGTATCATGCAACTTGTACCATGTTGAAGGGATCCTACAACGCAAGCAAGTCTTGAATTTACTAATTAATTTATGCAGAAATAATTGATATTCAATGATAGCAAGTGGAAGGTTGTAGACTTCGGTCCAAAAACATTCCAAAAGATTGCGAGTTATATCATGATCTCTGTGAATTAAATCTTACAAATTAATGCACACTACCATAAAAGAGAAATCAAGTAATCAACACATTCCATAAGGTTGACGATGTTGAATGGGGGAAAGTGAGTTTGGAGTGTGTTGTCCACAATTCGATGCGCATGAGACAATAAGGCTAATGATTTTAAAATAATTGCAAGCTCAAGGTTTATTGACGGATCTTTTCCTCTAAAAAACTGAAAAGGCACCTTGGGAAACACAGTTCCTTAGTGAACTGAAATATGGATGCAAACTAACACAAATGTAACAAGACACATTTTTGGTCTTTCCATGGTATAACATGTTAAGTTTACTCTGTTGATATGAACAAATCTCATCTTCAATGGAAACATTGTTATTTTCTATTCAAGGACGCTAATTAAAGGAATAACTCAATAAATCAAAAATATGTTTTTTATATAAGTTAACATACAAGTATACTAATTGAAATCTAAAACTAATACCAATTGTACAGCCCAACAACTATGCTTTCCGTACTAGCTAGTGTTAATCAAGGCGGTTAGAGTTAATTTTTAGAATTCTAGAACTGAAAAAAAATGAATAATCTTGCATAACAAACCTCTGCATGGAGTTGTTCCACAGGCATCCATTGTCTACCACTAGCATCACAGTGGATTGATACCATTATTGCAACACATGAGGCAAGATGATACTCCAACTTCTTGTCTTCATCCTTGTGTGCGATTCTAGTTTCTAATATTTTGGCTGCAGAAATAAAGTAAGCTAGTTAGGGTACGTAGCTGTACAATGATATTGTATTTATTTTAGGAACTTATCTCAGCACAGCCACAATTTCCAGCAATATGATTCCACATATGTTTGTACACTCCTGATGCAAGTATATTGCAAAAAGTGTGGATTCCACATTTACGATTGCGTATACTATTAGTTCATGATTGGAAATATCTCTACTTTAGTAGCCGAATAGTTGTAACTCACAAATCAGTCTAGGAGAAAGTAGTGATAGTATTAGTACAGGTAATATGTTGTCTGTTTTATGTTAGTATATCACAAAGGAAACAATACAGGAGAGAAATGATATAGCATAAGTACGTAACAATGATAACGTACCACGTTCAACGTTGATAGGCCCGGTCTTCAGTTCAGCAGAGGACATCTTGATTGGCACCGTAAACAGTCCTTGAGTTCCAGTGCCAACATTAATTCCATTGCCACAATTGGCCCCGCCATAACCATTGTGACGAGAAGCAGAAAAATCAGAATGGGCAGGGCGCTTGCCGGATGAAGACATGGGTTGTGATGGAATATGAGTTTGCCAAGGAGAAGCTGTGGCGGCGGAATCAATATGAATGGTTTGGCCACGAAAATTAAATGAGTGTGGCGTGCCCTCAGCAGCAAAGGATGCAAAGATGGGGCGAGCTGGTAGGAGAAAGTAGAATTGTGTTTGTCCAATCTGAATGAGATCCTGAGACTTCAGTTTAACGGGATCATCACCTGGGCGGTGAAGGACCCTCTGAACATAGCAGCCATGTTGGCCCAGAACCTCAAGGGCAAACGAGCGGTGTTGAAAATCATAGAAGATGCGTGCATGGCGGCGGGAAACATCCCTATCTCCACCAACGGCGCTAAGATCAAAGTCTACCTTTCCTTTCTTGGAATTGCGTCCCACGATGATTTCATAAGATTGCATGATGTACTGGAAGTCTTCGCCTTGAAGCTTCGCAAATCCTGCCTCCAGTTGATCACCACGAGCAGATCCCATACCAGCATTCATGCCTGACATCTCTAGTATTCCTGGTAGTAGAAGAATTGAAAGTGTCACTAATTTTCAGTTTCTTCTATAAAGTAAATGAAGGAGAGCTGGAAAAAATGCACTGAAGCCAGAACAATAGAGATATGATGTGACAGGACAAAATGCGAAACACATTTATTAATTGCAATATAAAGAGAATGGTTCAAATGGCAAATATCTGGTAGGCAATATAATCGGTCCTACATTGCATATTTTCGTATCAGGTCCATGCCACAAAAGATAATAAACACACCGGATAAAAGATTGCACATAAAACAATACCGGGAGATGATGCCAGGCGATATTCTCAATCAGTCTAGCAATCTTTGGAAAGAACATAATTTCAGTTGTTTGTATATTTTATTAGTTCCATTATTGATGAATAGAAGAGGCATTGATACAATTCGGCCAGTACATATTAGACAGCCCTAATACAATCTGACCCTATGTTTGCGTGTTAGATTGTTTGAAGGTCGACTGCTTTTTAGCAACAACGAGCATGGGCATTTCTCGCTAAAATGGAAAATTACAAATGCATTAAAATGCCTTTGCAAGCCGGGTCATCTCCCCTACATCATGGAATTTCTTTTTGCTAATTAAAGAATAGAATGCATAATGTTTTATGTACTTTATCAGCAAGCTATCATTATTCTGATGATAAAGCTTTAAATAAAAAAATTTATGAGTCGGCACAAGTATCGTCAATGCTAAAGTTGCTTAGATCTATGAATGGTTACTAATAAGTCAAGCATCCATTGTTGGACAAAATAGGCATAGACCAGGTTTATGTGATTTACTTAGAAAATATACCTTGTCAGATACATGATGCCTTATAACAAACTAGTGTGATAAAAAAAACTGAATAACCATGACATTCTTCTTCTCTCTCACTTTGTGCTAACCATAGTAAAGAGGGTACCCATGGGTCACCATATTTGAAACTAATCAGAAGAGTCCTACTGATCAAAACACTAAAATGAATGTAATGTTACGCCGAGCACTTCCATCCAGATTAAAATATGAAATTAACACACTACTGCTAAGTTGTCAGAAAGGGAAAAATTTGCCCAACTGATAATGTGCACTTGCAAGGAGGAGCAAACCAAAACATGCAAGCCTTGTTGCTCTCCATAGTTTATACTATTCTAGTTACTCTAGTGCTCCCGACGTTGAATGTAAATAGAACTATTTCTATTTAGAACCAATCACAGGATCGGATACTCTCGGTGCCCGTAATTTATCAGATACATACATTTTGAGACCAGAGAACATCATCCTCTTAGATCTAGCAAAGGAAAGGAATAACAATATTCAACCAACAGCGAAAAGATTCAGTTACAAGGTAAAAAACTCTTATCATCTATGACGATGCAAAAAATTAGTTTTCATCCATGATTTATCAGATGCATACACTTTAACACCCGAAGAACACCATCCGCCTAGACTTAGCAAAGGAAAAGAATAACGCAGCAATCAATAGAGAAAGAATTACAAGGTCTAAATCTGTTAGCATCAAGCATGCAAAAAAACTCTTGTCACTCATGATCTATCAGATGCATACATTTCTTTTCAAAAAGAAAAAAAATCAGATGCATACATTTTGACACCTGAAAAACAGCATCTGCTTGGATCTAGCAAAGCGAAGGATTGACACATCAAGCAATAGCGAAAAGTCTTATCAACTACCGTGCAAAGTAAAAAAACTTGTCACCCATGATCTATCCGATGCATATATTTTAACACCTGAAAAACAGTATCCGCTTAGATCTTGCAAAGGAAGGAATATCACATCAAGCAACAGCAAAATGGATCAATTACGAGATCTAAAACTCGTATTGTCTAGGATGCAAAGAACTGTGTCACCCCTGATCTATCAGATGCATACACATCTTAACACCCAGAAAAACACCATCCGCCTAGATCTAGCACAGGAAAAGAATAACACATCAAGGAACTGCTAGAAAAATTAATCACAAGATCTAAAACTCTAATCACACTGTCCTGCTTGAAGAACAACTCTCATCAGCCATGATCTATGCAGATACATCATGATGTATGCTGATACATAGATCCCAACATTGGAAAACAGTATCATTTCTCTTGGATCTAGCAAAGCACATCAAGCAAAAGCGAAAAAATTAATTACAAGTCCTAAAACTCCAATCAGACTGCATTGCTACAAGGGGATTCTTATGACCCATACATGAGATCTTTGCAGATGCACATATTTCAACACAGGAAAAGGAACCATTTCTCTTAGATCTGGCTGCCAAAGCAAACGAAGTAACACATCAAGCAATTGCTAGAAGGATTAATCACGAGATCTGAAACTCTAATCATACAGAAGTGCTACAAAGGAATTCCTATATGACCCATGATCTATATATGCAGAATTGCAGATAGATGCACTTCAAGTCTTCAGTACAGGAAACGAGTCCATCTCTCTTAGGTCTATCTAGCAAATACATGAAGAGATCTATCTAGAGAAGAAATGGTGTAAAATAGCTGGAAAAAGAACCACCGGGAAATTACCTCTGCGAGCAAAGGAAGCAGCCGTGCCCGGGTTTCCTCCGGAGAGCACGAAGATGACGATGACGAGGAAGAAGGTTGATCGCCGGCCGGGATGAGCAGAGGACGCCGACAGAGGGAGGTGGGATGAGGAAGAGAGTGGGTCTGTCTCGAAACCTAGCAGCCGGAATTCCCATCTCGCGTCCGCAGCCGCAACCCTTTTTAAACCCGATTTCTACCGCCCGCGGCGAACCCTAGCACGCGATCCCTGAATTGCCAGCGCCAGGAAATAGAGGATATCGTAATAACTATCCTAATTAGGAGCGTGTTCATCTCGTGACCCCCGCGAGATGGGTCAATTCCATACGCGATCGCCAGACCTCCCTTTCCCTCTCAATCTGGGTTCGCAGCGCGCGCAGAGTGTTCGTGTTCGCGGAGGAGCGCGCCCGCGAAGGGGAAATTTCGAAGGTGGGGAACGTGAGAGGCTGCTACGTGGGCCGGTCGTGTCAGTGAGAAAGGTTGATGTAAAAATTCAGAGAAGCTGTCTAGAATTAGTGCAGAGGTTAGTCGCAACAGAAAACCAAAGAATTAGTCCAGAGGTAAAACGCTAAGAATAAAAAAAAGAATTTGTTTAGGCCTGCTCGACCTGTTACCCAAAAAGGCTTTCGCCCCGCTTCATTATATACTATAAAGCAAAGATCATCAACAAACCCGGTACAAACGCACGCCAACACAACACACACCCAAGGCAGGATACAAAGATGTTGAGCGCAGAAACACCATCCCTAGCACTACAAGAGTAACCGAAGATCTTAGCCGTGAACACGCCGCCGCCAAGAGGTGAAGCCGCATACGGCGAACCGTGGGCTTCAAGGCGGTGCCTTCAGGAAGGGAACGATACCGGAGCGCCGCCACCGCCTGACATGAGGGTCAGGGTTTTCCCTGGAGCAACACGACGGGCAATGAAGGCCGCGGCGACGCCTTCAACAAGGGAACGATTCGCCGCCGCCGGTCCGTCCAAAGATAGAGCAGATTTTCACCCCGGCCAACAATCACCACCATTGAAAGCCACACCCCGGCAACCATGCTGCCCACACGGCCATGGTCACCAGGCAGCATCAAGCCACGGGCTCTGCCCATGTGCATCGCGCTACCACCCCCAGGGCCGCCGTCCTGGCATCCAAGACCTTAACACCACCTCAACCGAGACCGGCCACTACTCCAACCAAAGAGACGAGTGGAAAGGTCCTATCTTTCGCCCAGCGCCGAGACCTAAGAGGCCGGCCGAAACTGGCCTCCATCGCCCTGTCCTGCTGCACCGGGCGCGAGACGGGCTCAGTCCTGCTGCCGGCGCGAGACGAGGTCGGTCCTGCTGCCGGGCGCGAGACGAGATCAGTCCAGCAGCACCGGGCGTGAGACGGGCGATGGACCGTAGCTGGGAGAGGGCCAGCCCTTCGACGAAGATAGCATCCGAACGATGAGGAAAGGAATCGAAGGCCAAAACAGGCCGCTTCCCGACGGGCCAATGTCGGAGATGTCCGGCCGCGCCGTGAAACGACCGAAACCACCGCCATGAGCCACCACCACCCCATGGCAGCCCACATCCATGCTGGGACCCCGAGGGGCTGCCCCGAGCCGCCTTGCAGCGGCTGCGATGCGTCGCCGAGGTTGCAGCCCGCCCCTGCGCCGCCCGCCCGCGCCAGATCCAAAACCGGGAGCCACCATTGCCACGAGCACGCCGGCCACCTCACAGCTTGCACCCTAGCCCCGCCGCCACCTCCCGCACCGCACCGGAGCAACCGGAGTCCCCACTGCGACCAACTACTATGTGGAACAATCAAGAAATAGTTCGCATGACTTATGTATTCACAACAAGCACATAATTCAGAAGTGTAACTACTATGTGGAACAAGTAAGTAGATTATCACAAATGCTGCTGACTGTAGCTGCGGTCTGTTAACGTAGAGCGGTATTAGGCCATGAGGGAAATAAGTGGCAAACAATGAGGCCATGAGGTATCATGGAGCTTGTAGCATGCTGAAGGGATCCTACAACACAAGAAGGTCTTGAATTTACTAACTCGGTTATGGAGAAATAATTGATACTCCCTTCCTCCGGAAATACTTGTCATCAAAATGGATGAAAATGAATGTATCTATAACTAAAATACATCTAGATACATCCATTTCAATGACAAGTATTTTCGGGCGGAGGGAGTACTCCCTCCGTCCGAAAATACTTGTCATCAAAATAAACAAAAAGGGATGTATCTAGAACTAAAATACATCTAGATACGTCCCCTTTTATTCATTTTGATGACAAGTATTTCCGGACGGAGGGAGTATTAAATAATAGCAAGTGGAAGCAGGTCATAGACTTCGGTCCAAAAGCATTCCAAAAAGGTTGCGAGCTATGTGATGATCCACGAGTTAAATCTTACTAATTAATACATACTATTATAAAAGTAAAATCAACACATTGCAAAAGGTTGATGATGCTGAAGGGATGAGGTCATCCACAATTCTATATGCAGGCCAACATCTAATATAAAGGTTGCAAAATCATCAAGAAGAAAGCAAGGGGTAAGGTGTTAGAGCATTTTAAACTAACTGAAGCTTATTACAGGACATATGGAACAAGATTTATTAATTGACGCCTTTTCACAGGGCTGTAGATTGTCTTGACGAGAAAGGGTTTCCCCCTATTTAGATTAGAAAGCAATATTCGAGCATTACAACCACCGATACAACAAAAAAAGAAAAGAAGAAGAAGAAACAAAGATAGGCGACAGAAGGATACATGATTCTACCGAACAGCTAATAGGCCCTGACTAAACCCAGAACACACTAGGACATCAAGGACCACGACAAATCCAGGTCATGCCATCGATGCGACCACAATAAAGGAGTGGCCCACCGCCCGAGGAAGACCACGCGCCGTCAACTCCCAAGAGGCCAACACCGTTGTCCTGCCATCCGTCTTAGCCTCCGAAGAGGGCCCCCTACCCTCTCTTCCTGGATCGTAGCACGGCGCACCGTCGACAAGCAGAAAAACTCACCCCGAGCCCGTATGGACTGGAACAACATGTTGCGGGGAGAGGACGACAGACACGGTGACCACGCCTGGCAAAGCAACTCTGTTCATCACCATCGCCTCTGTCCACAACCACGAAGCCCACTGTAATATGCCGTGTAGGAAAAGCACTGAAGACCTCCGGCAAGTCGGCACACACGGCAATACCACAAGCACCACTCCACGGTCCCAAGGCGGTGTCTTCAGGAAGAGAACGACGCCAATGCGCCATTGTAGCCCAATCCATGAGATTTTGGGTTTTCACCCGGGACCAGGAAGAGGAGGGTGTGGGCTAGAACTCGATGTCGACTCCAAGAATTACAACCGCGTTGGAGCGCCGACTACATCATGACTGCCGCTGCATGTCAAGGGTTTCCCCCATCGAAAGCCAACACCCCAACCAACCACCTGACCTGCCACACGAGGTCGTCGGCATCCTGGTTCGGTGTGAGAGGTCAAAGAACGCGGAGGGTCGCCATATTCAGATTGGCACCATGGGTAACGGGGCAGCCCTGGTTTGAGATCCATGCTCGTTGCCAACTTGCCGCCCGCACGGCCAAGTGAGACACCCAACATCATGAGCACCACCTCCCCCGTCGCCGAGAAGGAGGCACCCTCACCGAAAATGGTCGCCGCAAGCACGCCAAGCGCTACACGCATGGAACACCACCAGCCGCCCGATGGGATGTAGATCGGGCCACGACCTAGACCCCGCCGCCATCACGGCGAGGACGCACAACTGCCTCCCTGCCACTCAGCCGCCGGATCCGAGCGCCCCCGCCACCGGGAACCCCACCGAACCCCATGCCCCCATGAGCAGCTTCACCTGCGCAGTCGGGATCTCAAACATGGGAGGGAGCGTGAGGCCCCTCCACCGGCAGCATTGCACCGACTTCGCCCAGTGGACTCCCTCTGGCAGCGGCGAGGAGGAGGAGAAGCCAACTGAGGGAGGCTAGCGCCGGCGGCGGAGCTCAGGCTCTCGTGACGCGCGCGTGGGGCGTGTCGCGGGAGCTGGGGGAGTAGGAACCCTCCTACCAAATCTCATTCTAACTATGTCGACGAGAACTAGGTTGTAGCCAAGTGGCAGGGTGGGTAGTGGCGCACCCTGCAGCCAGGGTTCGAATCCTGTCAGGGTCGAATTTCTGATTCCTCACCCGGGTGAGCTTCTTCTATAAAACTAAGAGCATCTCCAACAGGCGCCGAACGCGCGGCGCACTAAAAACTTGTTTGCGGCGCGTCCATCGCCAGGTTTGGCGCGGCGCGCAGCGCTGGCTTCAGCAGTCGCGCTAAACTACAGCGCGCGCGTAGCTTTAGTAGGTATGCTGAAATGCAGCGCGGTGCGCAACGCTGGCTCCAGCGACCGCGCTAAACTACAGCGCGCGCGCGTAGCTCCAGTAGGCGCGCTAAAATGCAGCGCGCGCTCTCGCACAAACTTTTTTTCGATAATTTTGTTCATAGATAAAAAACGAGACACAGTTCATAGCATAGATAAAAAAGGATACAAAGATATTTTACATAATTCCTCATAGCATAGATAGATAGAACTACGGAGCAACTTAGATAGAAAAACTACGGTGCAACTTGATAAAACTACGGTGCAACTAAAACCTACTCCCAGTCGTCATCATCATCACCATCATCATCATCATCCTCGATGGTGTTGTCCGAGGTATCGAGCCACATGTCATCCCAACGATCATCGATAGGGGAGAAGATCGACGTCCCGCCTGCCTCGACGATATCGCACTGCGATATGGCCAATGCCTTGCGTCGACGCCTGTCGACACGCTCCGCGCGGCGCCTTGCCGTCCTCTCCGCCCAGAAGGCGTTCTCGGGGCGACGTCCTTCGGGTGGCGCCAGCGCTACTCCGCCATGGCTCGCTCGTCCTCCTCGGCGACGAGGAGGCAGCACTGCAGCCGAACGTGGTCCGCACGGTCCTGGTCCGTGATCAGACGAGGCGGAGGGGCGACGCGCTGCGCCTGCTCGCGCATGTAGACGTCCCGGAAGTTCATCTGCGACGAGGGCATCTCCAAGTGCCAGGCCGTCGCGTCGTACGTGCGGGCCGCCTCGTGCACGGTCCAGAATGAGCCGAGGCCGAGCCGGACGTCGCCGGACCAGATCTCGGCGGAGTACCAGCCGTTGGCGCGCTCGCGGACGCCGCGGTAGCCCGAAGATCCCTGGCGACGTGGCAGCATGGTGGCGCGGTGGTGGCTGGGCACTGGAAGTGGTGAGAAAGCCTGGAAGCGGCGAGGTGGCGAGGGGAAGGGCGCGTGGCAATGTGGCGGAGTGCGTGGCGAGCGCCGCATTTTATAGGCGCGCGTAGCGGCGCGCCAAATCTACCGCACGAGCTGTCACTTTCTCCCGCGCGCGCAACCGCTTCCCGCGCCCGCTAGTTTGCCGTCACCGCTGGAGCGCGCGAAAACAGGCCCCACGCGCTAAAAAACCAATTTACTGCGTGCACGTATCTTTTGACGTGGCTGTTGGAGATGCTCTAAGTCTTGGGTGCTAGTGCCCATGGTTCTCATTTTTTTTACTATGTCTAGACAAGCATTGCGTCAACTCGACACAAGGGTCATCATCCTTGTCCGCTCTTCTAGTTTCTAAGTTTTTGGCTGCAGAAATAAAGTAAGCTAGTTAGGGTACGTAGGTGTGTGTATACTGAGTTCTAAAGGCTTCTGACTAGCATAATGATGTTCCTTACAATAAATGATAGAGGAAACAGAACTTGACCTTGTATTTAGTTTATGAATTTGTCTCCGTACAACTACAATTTTCAGAAATATGATTCCACATATGTTAGTACATACTCACTCAGACGGAGGCAAGGGAGCATTTGGTTACTGGATCTATTCGATAGAAGATGGTAGCTCGGGATATATTCAGCCGGTTTGGATGACAGTCATGTAATAGGATAGGCAAATAGTTTTCCTATCTATTTTGCATGCTGGCTGTGGCTTTTATTTTCCGCTCTTTGTGAGCCGTTTGGTGGCTAGTTTGTAACGGATTACATGACCTTTGTTGAACCTATTTGCTTTTAATAAATATGGCCGTATGCATCTCTCTGATGCAGAGGCCGGGGTTGCATCCCTTTTCCAAAAAAAACATATATTAGTACATTTCTAATGATATATATTGCATAAAAGTGTGCATTCCACATTTATGGTTGCAAGTATGTTATTACTTATTGATTATAACAATCTTTAAAAGAGAACATGTAATTAGTAATTGGACAGTTTTTTTTTTTTGCACCTTTTGCAAAGAAAAGAAATACTACGAAAACTAATTTGCCAGAAGAGATCAGAATCACGAGGGAATTTTGTGATAATTACAATGCATATCATAAGAGAAGTTTACATCCACGCACAACTGAAGCATCAGGTAGTGTACTAATCTGATAGAACATATACAAAGTGGTCCAATTGGTTGCCTTTGTTTAGAAACGTGTAGCCAAATAGTTGCCTTTGGTACAAAGCACTCTAATGAAGATGCTCACAGTTAATTTGGTACTATTTGATAGCACAACTAAAGCATCAGGAAGATATTTATAAACATGCTATATTTTTGGTTGCCTTTGTTTAGAAACACACTGTACCATCCATAGACGCACACAAAAACTGACTCATGGACTCATCAGACCCAAGCATGGGTGCCTACCCAACATTTAACCATTCATTCCTACAGTTATGCGTGAATCCCACAATTCATCCTCTATACTTCAGTAGCCAAATAGTTGTAACTCAAAAGTTAGTCTAGGAGAAAGGAGTGATAGTACTAGTACCAGGTAATATGTTGCCTCTTTTATGTCAGTATCTATACTACTATTAAACAATTCAATATTTTCTTTTCTAAAGCCACCCCGTTATGTGTACCTAGGCTAATTTGTGCCACCGGATTATTCCATCTAAAATGATCTAATGGCCTAGATACATCTGGCCGGAGACCCCGATTGCATATAGCAATTAGTGTTGGCTGACCATTCTCCACCGGATCACACCTATCCCATCTCTATTCTCTCATCATCTCCTCTAATCACGGGAGGGGCCACGCCACAAATTCTCAAATACAAAGAAAAACAATATCCCATCTCCTCTAATCACGGGAGATAAAATCGCCGCTATGAATCCCGTCTCCTCCCTCGGGAGGCAACCGCTCCGGCGCCGCTGCCCATGCATGGCCCAGTTCCTCCATCTTGACCGTCGTTGCAGACGTGAAAACAGATCTGCCGCCGCCCCAACCCCTCATTCCATTCCCTTCTTCCGCGCAACCGGCATTCAGTGCTATTGTGGAGGACATTGACTGGCGCGTCTCGACCGATGCATGTCCACGACGAGATTGGCGCCGCAACCGGTACAAGCGGCGTGAGCAGAGCCAGGGCTGGGGAGTGCACATACGTAAGTAACGTCGAGCGTGGCCGATGACGCCAAGATGAGATTCTTTAGATCGTTTTTTCATCTCTCTCTTTACCAATCCTTCTTGCTTTCCCTCTTGTCTCTCTTGCCACTGTATGCAAATTTGGACATGTGCTCTGGTTTGAACCGAGCTTGATTTTTTTCGTTAAGATTCAGGGATGGTAGTGTTGGGTTGGGTTGAGGTGCATCACTGCGTTGGGGTGCGGGGCGAAGTTGGCGGAGGTTAGAGGTCAGGCCCGACTTAGGGGGCGGTTGTTTTGGTGTTGTGATCGTCTGGGTTTTGCGATGGAGAGATGAATCCGCCTGAATTTTCTTTTCCTCTCTTGTTGCCTTCAAGAAGAAGAGGAGATGTCAAGTGGAAGTGGAATAGGGATGGAGGATGCTGTTGATTTGCTTCGAACAAAGTGTTTGGTGGTTTGGTTGCTGTTACTGGTATACTCTTGTCTTTGAATTACTCGGGCTCGAATAATGTACTGTCTGATTTATAAGCAAACGATGTGCTGTGAGTATACCCTACGAGGATGGTTGATGCAAGCCCATGCTTCTCACAAGTTCAATTCAAGGTTGGTGTCGCTCTATTTTTACTATTGTTTCTTTATCAATATTTCAGTACTGGGGCAGAAAACATTTACCTATTATGTAGTTCTTCGCTGAAAGCTGAATGTATTGTTTAAACTGTTTTCCCTAGATGAAGGAAGTACGGTTTGCATGTAATTTTTTTACTATTATATGTTTATATGAATCTGTGTCATTTTCAGTCCAACAAAATCTAAGTGAGTTCAAGTTTGCATTGAGCATTTTCCAGTTCTCTCTCCTCTTAGGATAATTTAGGTAGTTTTACTCGTCATGCATATTCGCTTCGCGTCTTTTCTTTCCTTTGTGCTTAGCGAATGTAACTGATTGAACTTTCTATTGTTTTTGGTGTGTCAATAGATCCAGTTGTATTGCCCGGGGAGCCTGGAGGCGGGAGCAATGCTGATGGTCACCACGGCAGTGGGTGGCCGCCGGGAGGCAATGCACTCGCCGGACGTCATTCACTTCACCGGCATTGGTGGCACCAAGGGCGACCACAACCTCCATGTTGGCGTTGCGTTGTGTGCGCACGCGACATAGTCTATGTTTTCATAGAGGCAGAACATTATATCAGGTTATTCAAATATATGTCGTGCATTTTCTCATAATAATACAACTTTTGTCTTTATAAGTTATGATAAGTGTGCACGGAATGGTTTAATACCATTTAGTTTATTAATATTAATATCACTGTAATATCTCACGCTTATCTGAGGTCTGGGTTTAAGTATGCCACTGAGGTTGAGAGAGAGAGAGGCTAGCACCTTTTATGATTAGTCATCTATGTATACATCTATTCCTAACAATCATATATAGCCCAATCTAATGTTATCTATGATTTATTTTCTCAATATTACTAATCATGCTGACTGTTCAATCATTTACTCATTTATGTATAGAGCCAGTCCTAACAACCATATATAGTCAAACTAATGTTATCTCTGATTTCTCATGTCAGTATTACAATTCATGCTTACTAATGCTATACTTGCTTTATTAGCATGCATCGGGAATATTCTTATGATGGATTACTTCTTTGGAGTGCAAACGAAGCTGGTGTACCTTGGGAGGTGAAGAATAATAAGCTTGAGAAAATTTTGACAATCTTAGTTTAAGACTTGCTCTGCAAGGGAGAGTGTTTGTAGGCTTTATTGCTTTTGTGCTACTCTGCAAGTATGCTTGTTTCTGCCAGTATAAGGACAAATATTTTTGCAACTCGTAATTCCTTGTTTTTCTGAATAAACATAGCTTATGATATTTTTCCTTTGTTTTCTTATTGATGATAATGAATAGTTTGCTCCTTGAGACGTGTGTTGCATGTGCACACTAACTAGTATCACAAAGGAGAAAATACAGGAGAGAAATGGTTCATGTATTCCAATTGGTTCATCTTTGGTATGATAGAATGATAATGTATCAGCAAGTATAATAGAATGACGTAGGCGAGCTATTGGAGATGTCACATCAGATTTGTGCCTAGTTGAAGAGGAGAGGAGAGGAGAGAGAAGAAAAGTGGGCTACAAACTTACAACCGACTGTAGCACAAGCCCGAACAACCTTTACGATAGAAAAATGTGTGCGTATATTAATGATATCGCATACTAGTATGAATAACTATTGTATATTGTATGAGTGGACTATTACGCTAGCTATAAGTGACATGACAACTTCATATAGCCGGCTCTTGGCTATATTATTAACGATGCTCTTATTCTTGTCCCAATTCTTGGGCTGCTGGTTTCCATTCACTTGGCTATGTGATGAGATTTGCCCGATCCCAACGCCCGCTGCCGGCTGCCACCACTCCTGCATCCTCCTGTGATGCCGTGTCTCTGAAGTCGGTGACGAACTGACGATGACCGTGCCATCAATCCAACGAACACCTCTCCCACCACCCTTCCCCCATCCGCGACGTTCGGCCGCCGTGCCTCTGTCGGGCCGGGGTAGAAACGAAAGGAACGAGGCAGACTAAATCTACATCTACTCGGGCCGAGGAGGAGATCCAGATGCAGCTAGCAATGGCGCCGTCCGCCAGTCTGTGTCCCTCAGCAACTGTGCTGGCGACCTGTACATGGATATGGATACTCAGGAAGGCCAAGCTTACAGGTTTCGTCAGAGGCGTCCGCTTCACCGCCGGCCAGGACGAGGGCCACACCGCGGAGGCGCTCTCGTGGCACTACTAGGTGAGACGACATCCACGGTTTCGGTTCAAGTTCCGTGTATGCTGAAGTAAAAGTCTCTAATGAGATAAGTATTAGGTTGCAATCTACCATAATTTGTTTCCGAAAAGGATTAGTGTGGAGCAAGGTTGCGTTGGTAGTTCATGTATACAGTTACCTCTTCCATCCATGCTATTTGCTATCCCATTTGGCCTAGAGGCTTGAGATTTGTGTGTCTGTGAGCGCGTGCACACATACATATAAGGCATAAGAACAACTTGCTGTATTCCGCCAATTGGTTCACCTTGCTGTATTCCAATGGATCGTGTATACAAAGCATAAGTATGTGACAATGATAACCTACCATGTTCATCATGTATTCCAATTGGTTCGACTTTCATAGGCTCACTAGTGTTCGTTTCAGCAGAAGACATGTTGATTGGCACCGTAAACATTCCTTCTGTTCCAGTGCCAACAGTAATTCCATTGCCATGACCATTGTCACCAGAAGCAAAAATCAGAGTGGGCAAGGCACTTTCCGGATGGAGTCATGGGTTGTAATGGAATATGAGTGCGGAGGAGAAGCTATGAGGGAACCAATATGATAGGAATGGCCACGAAAATTAAACTACTATGGAGTGCCCTAAGCAGTTAAGTATGCAAACACGGAGCTAGCTCATAGGAGAAAGTGTAATTGTGTGTGCCCAATCTGAATGACATCCTGGGACTTCATTTTAATGGGACACCATCACCTAGGTGGTGAAGGACACTTTGAACATAGCATCCACGTTGGCCATAGATGAGATTTCATAAGATTGGATGACCTAATTAAATCTTTGCCTTGAAGCTTTGCAAATCCTGCATCCAATAGATCACCATGAGCAGATCCCATACCAACATTCAGGCCTGACATCTCTAGTATTCCTTCTAGTAGAAAAATTCAGAGTATCACTGCTTTTCAGTTTCTTCTATAAAGTAAATGAAGGAGAAGTAAAAAAAACAATGCACTCAAGCAAGAACGATAGAGGTTTGATGTAACAGGAAAAAATATGAAGCACATTTATTGCAATATAAATAGAATAGTACGTAACTTGGGCCTATTGGCCTTGTTGATATAAGGTAGAAATCTCTACCTTGGTCACATTTTCTTTTTGACAACACAAATAATATCAGAATAGAAGCTATTGCTCCCGAGAGGCTAAAGCCTTTTATTCCTCTAGTACTGCACAAAACAAGTGCTAACAGAAGCACTCATCCAATTTGCGAATTAGTAATATAGCAAAGAAAATATACCAACAATGAGGGTCATGAGGCACTGTTAAGGTAGAGCGGTAGCTAAGATATCTAACAAATTAATAGGAAAATAACATACAAATAGTGAGGTCATGAGGTACCATGCAACTTGTAGCACGTTGAAGGGGTCCTACAACACAAGCAAGTATTCAATTTACTAATTAGTTTATGGTGAAATAATTGATATTCGATAATAGCAAGTAGAGGTTGTAGACTTTTGTCCAAAAACATTCAAAAAGGTTGCGAACTATGTTAGATCAGCGAGCCTAATCTTTTAAATTAATGCACACTACCATAAAAGAGAAACTAAATAATCAACACATTCCAGAAGGTTGACGATGAAGAACGTTGGAACTGTGGAAGTGAGTTTGGAGTGGGTTGTCCATAATTTTATGTGCACGAGGCAATAAGGCTAAGTGTTTAGAGCATTTTAAAATAACTGCAAGCTCAAGGTTTATTGACGGATATCTTGCTCTAAAAAGAAAAGAAAAAGGCTATTGAAGGGTCATGTGATTCTTAATAACATCACATGTTCATTTTACCACCATAGTCACCTTGACAAACATAGTTCCTTAGTGAATCGAAATTTGGATGCAAACTAACATAAATGTAACAAGACACTCTTTTAGTCTTTTCATGGTATAACATGTTAAGTTTGCCTTGTTGATATGAACAAATCACTCATTCAAATGGAAACATTGTTATTTTTATTCAATGATGATAATTAAGGAATCACTCTATAAATCAAAAGCATGTTTTTAAATTTAAAATACAAGTATACTAATTGAAATCTAAAATTAATACTAATTATACAGCCCAACAACTATGCTTTGCTGAACTAGCTAGTGTTAATCAAGGCGGTGTTGGAAATATGCCCTAGATGCAATAATAAAATGATTATTATTATATTCCTTGTTCATGATAATTGTCTATTATTCATGCTATAATTGTATTAACCGGAAACAGTGATACATGTGTGAATTCATAGACCACAACATGTCCCTTGTGAGCATCTAGTTGACTAGCTCGTTGATCAACAGATAGTCATGATTTCCCGACTATGGACATTGGATGTCATTGATAACGGGATCACATCATTAGGAGAATGATGTGATGGATAAGACCCAATCCTAAGCATAGCACAAGATCGTGTAGTTCGTTTGCTAAAGCTTTTTTAATGTCAAGTATCAGTTCCTTAGACCATGAGATTGTGTAACTCTTGGATACCGTAGGAGTGCTTTGGGTGTACCAAACGTCACAACGTAACTGGGTGACTATAAAGGTGCACTACAGGTATCTCCGAAAGTATCTGTTGGGTTGGCACGAATCGAGACTGGGATTTGTCACTCCGTATGACGGAGAGGTATCTCTGGGCCCACTCGGTAATGCATCATCATAATAAGCTCAATGTGACTAAGTGGTTAGTCACTGGATCATGCATTATGTAACGAGTAAAGTGACTTGCCGTGAACGAGATTGAACGAGGTATTGGGATACCGACGATCGAATCTCGGGCAACTAACGTACCGATTGATAAAGGGAATTGTATACGGGATTACCTGAATCCTCGACATCGTGGTTCATCCGATGAGATCATCGTGGAACACATGGGAGCCGACATGGGTATCCAGATCCCATTGTTGGTTATTGGCCGGAGAGCTGTCTCGGTCATGTGTGCGTGATTCCCGAACTCGTAGGGTCTACACACTTAAGGTTCGATGACGCTATGGTTATTAGGAAGACTTGTATGTGATTACCGAATGTTGTTCGGAGTCTCGGATGAGATTCCGGATGTCACGAGGAGTTCTGAAATGGTCCTGATGTGAATATTTATATATGGGAAGTTGACATACGGTCACCGAAAAGGTTCACTACAAGAAATATGTCAACTAGTGACCTTCTGTCAGTGACCCTAGAAGAATTGGTCATAGATCTATGACCATTTGAGACCAATTTGTCAAAAGCTGTTCGGGGGGCTCCAAACCCTAAAGCATTGCGACCATTTTGGTCAAAAATGTCGTAATTTCCTTACACGAAATGGTCATAAAGCAAACAACACTGGTCCGATGCATTATTTCTAGCTAATCACGACCAATATAGATGGTCATAGCCTTGTAAATTGTGGTGCATTGCTATGACTAGGTGCCACCTCATCATGTTTGTCCTATGTGTCATGTCCATGTGTCATTTTTGCCTATATGTCATGCACATGGCACTGGTTTGAATCTACCACTTACAAATGGGCCCCACCAAACTAACATGGAGGACCCACCAATAAACTGACTCCAGGTGTCCCACCATTGAACTGACCCGTTGGCCCCACTGACCCGACATGCGGGTCCCACCACCGACCTGACAGGTAGGACGACCTGACCACACAACACCCACCAACTGACATGCGGGTCCCACCACTTACCCGACAAGCAGGACCCACCAACTAGCATGAGGCATCACCACTGTCAATGGAGAAAACTAGAAAAGAAATATGGGCAACGGGGGATTCGAACCCGCGCCGCACCACACAAACCCGCAGAGCCACACCACCACGCCACCACCTTAGTACTGATATGCTACCGCAATCCATTCTTTTATAGATAATCTCGTTTCCTGGGCTTGGGCCTAAGTCATGATAGGCCTCCCCTTCTCTCCTTCTTTTTTACGTTAACACAGCGGGCCGCCGAGTGGGCTCACGGCCCATAGCCTATTAGCAGGCCTTTTTACGTCTGAAATGTATGCTTATTATTAAAAAAATATGTTTCATTTCTTCTTCTTTCAAATAATTTGGGATTTCAAAAAAGTTTCAAACATAAAAAGGAATTTGTTAGAAAAATGTAAGCGAAATCATAAAATGTACACGGACTAAAAGAAGTTCATGATTTTGAAGAAATGTTCGCGCATTGAAATCATGCTTGTGAATCTGACCCAAAATTTTTGAATTAAAAAATGTTCATAATTTTTTCATAAAAAGTTCACAAAAAATGATTGTAAATTTCAAAAAAAAATCATCAATTCAAAATCATCATTCGAAGTTTGTAATTTTTTTATTAACTATGTGACGCAACGCTAAGTTTTTTAATTTTCATGATTTTTTCAACTTCTCATGTATAAGAAATTTTTTATACAAAAATATATAATGTATACTAAATGGTTTATCATGTATTTTAAAAAATTTAGTCGAAGCATTGGAAAAAATATGTCAAACATTTTGTGATTAAATGTTGACCAAGTTTTCGAAAAATCTTAAACTTGCACTCCAAAATGTTAAATATGTATTGAAAATGGTGTTGTTCCACTTTGCAAAAAATATTTTCTAGATTTTTCAAAAAAATCATTTAAAAATATTAAACTTTGTTTGAAATTGAGGAATTAGTGAAAAATTTGTCAATTTCACTAGAGGTGTATGGAAACCTTTTTACATGAAACCATTTGGTGATTTGTACATGAAATGTGGTCTAATGTTTTGTAACAAATATTTGGAATGTGAAGGAAGTACCATTTTTATATATCCAAATGACATGTAATTAATACAGTTCCTTCATATGCCTAAATTATCACCCTCCTTCAAATTGCAACTCAGCCAAATCATCTACGTGAGCCCAGGTTCAATTTCTATTTTATGGCCAGATTGGCACATTGCAAAGCAAGTGTTATCTAGAACCCTCCTATTTTATGGCCAGATGACGCAGCTGCAGGTCAAATTTGACCCGCTTCCTACTGAATCGGCGGCAATTTGTCTTTTTCATCAGAGGTGGATAAAATCTTTGTACACCCAACCATTTTGTCAATTGTGCATTAAATATGGCCTAGTATTTTATAAAAATGATTTGGTACAAATTTGCAACAAATATATGGTAGGTCCTTCACAAAAAAACTCATTTCGGGCTCGAAAAAATGGAAAATGAATTTTTTGTCCAAACAAAATGAAAACTTCCTTAGGAAACATTGTTTGCCATTCCAATATGCCCCTTTGTGCACAATATGACATCATTTGAACAAACTATGTCATGAATGTGGCCATAAGATTGATCAGTTGGCTTGAAAGCCATGAATCTTCACACATGATAGCTCTTTTCTGAGAACACATTTTTAAAAGAATTGCCATATTACAAGTTTATAATTTTTTCTAATAACTTGGTCACATATAATGACACAATGCGAAGGTTTTCCAATTTTTTGATTTTTTTTGAATTTTTTATGCCCATTTCAAAATGCGGTCAAAACGGCGGGAATGACCGTTCCTAGCTAGTGGTTGAATCTTGGAATTTTTTTGGTGTTTCTCTGATTAAATATATACTTATTTACCTAGGAATGATATTTGTAAACAATAAAGAGCAAACTACGAGGTAGCTACAGTTCAAATTTGACCCGCTTCCAACTGAATCAGCGGGAATTTGTCTTTTTCACCAGAGGTGGATCAAAATTTTTGACACCCAACCATTTTGTCAATTGTGCATTATATATGGCCTAGTATTTTACAAAAATGATTTGGTCCAATTTTGCAACAAATATATGGTAGGTCCTTGACAAAAAAACTCATTTTGGGCAGTCGAAAAAATGGAAAATGAATTTTTCGTCCAAAGAAATTGAAAAGTTCCTTAGGCAACATTGTTTGTCATTCCAAGATGCACCCTTGTGCACGATATGAGGTCATTTGAACAAACTATTCCACAAATGTGGCCATAAGATTGATCATTTGGCTTGAAAGACATTGATCTCCACACATGATAATGATAGCTCGTTCCTGAGAACACTTTTTTTAAATAATTACCGTATTACAAGTTTATTATTTTTCCTGGAAACTTGGTCACATATATGACACAATGCGAAGGTTTTCCAATTTTTTATTTTTTTTGAATTTTTTATGCCCGTTTCAAAATGCGGTCAAAACGGCGGGAATGACCGTTCCTAGCTAGTGGTTGAATCTTGAATTTTTTTTGGTGTTTCTATGATTAAATAGATACTTATGTACCTAGAAATGATTTTCGTAAAAAATAAAGAGCAAACTATGAGGCAGCTACAGTTCAAATTTGACCCGTTTCCTACTGAATCGACGATAATTTGTCTTTTTCACCAGAAGTAGATCAAAACTTTTTTCACCCAACCATTTTGTCAATTGTGCATTATATATGGCCTAGTATTTTATAAAAATGATTTGGTCCAATTTTGCAACAATTATTTGGTAGTTCCTTCACAAAAAAACCTCCTTTTGGGCACTCGGAAAATGAAAAATGAATTTTCCGTGCAAAGAAAATGAAAACTTCCTTAGGCAACATTGTTTGGAATTCCAAGATGCACCCTTGTGCATAATATGAGATCATTTGAACAAACTATGCCATGAATGTGGCCATAAGATTGATCATTTGGCTTGAAAGCCATGAATCTTCTCGCATGATAGCTCATTTCTGAGAACATTTTTTTAAATTATTACCGTATTACAAGTTTATTATTTTTCCTGGAAACTTGGTCACATATAATGACACAATGCGAAGGTTTTCCAATTTTTTATTTTTTTTTGAATTTTTTATGCCCGTTTCAAAATGCGGTCAAAACGGCGGGCTTGACCGTTCCTAGCTAGTGGTTGAATATTGGAATTTTTTTGGTGTTTCTATGATTAAGTAGATACTTATTTACCTAGAAATGATTTTTGGAAAAAATGAAGAGCAAACTATGAGGCAGCTACAGTTCAAATTTGACCCGTTTCCAACTAAATCGACAACAATTTGTCTTTTTCACCAGAGGTCGATCAGAACTTTTTTCACCCAACCATTTTATCAATTGTGAATTATATATGGCCTAGTATTTTATAAAAATGGTTTGGTCCAATTTTGCAACAATTATTTGGTAGTTCCTTCACAAAAAAACCTCATTTTGGGCACTCGGAAAATGAAAAATGAATTTTCCGTGCAAAGAAAATGAAAACTTCCTGAGGCAACATTGTTTGGAATTCGAAGATGCACCCTTTTGCACAATATGAGATCATTTGAACAAACTATGCCATGAATGTGGCCATAAGATTGATCATTTGGCTTGAAAGCCCTGAATCTTCACGCTTGATAGCTCCTTTCTGAGAACATTTTTTTTAAAATAATTACCGTATTACAAGTTTATTATTTTTCCTGGAAACTTGGTCACATATAATGACACAATGCGAAGGTTTTCCAATTTTTTGATTTTTTTGAATTTTTTTATGCCCGTTTCAATATGCGGTCAAAACGGCGGGCTTGACCGTTCCTAGCTAGTGGTTGAATCTTGGAAAACTTTTGATGTTTCTCTGATTAAATAGATACTTATGTACCTAGAAATGATTTTTGGAAAAAATAAAGAGCAAACTATGAGGCAGCTGCAGTTCAAATTTGACCCGCTTTCAGCTAAACCGACGGAAATTTGTCTTTTTCATGAGAGGTGGATCAAAGCTTTTTACACCCAACCATTTGGTCAATTGTGAATTAAATATTGACCAGTATTTTACAAAAATGATTTGGTCCAATTTTGCAACAATTATTTGGTAGGTTCTTCACAAAAAAACCTCATTTGGGGCACTCAAAAAATGGAAAATGATTTTTTTGTCCAAAGAAGATGAATATTTCCTTAGGCAACCTTGTTTGCCATTCCAATATGCACCCTAATGCAAAGTATGATATATTTTGAACAAATTATGCCATTCTAAAATGCACCCTCGTGCAAAAAATACAAGAGAAACAAATAGGAAAACACAATTACATAAGCTTTGTTTTTATTGGTTGAAATATTTGTGCCATGGATCGATGACATGGCATCCATCCATCCATCCATCCATCCATCCCACTTATCTAAAGAAAAAAATAGAAAGAAAGAAAAAGAACCCCCACCCCCGGGGCAGCCCAACCACCCAAACCCTATCCCCTCCCCAGATCCATCGTCGCCGCCCCCTTCTCCCCCCTCATCCCCTCCAACC
>NC_041389.1:481865763-481900932 GCF_002162155.2 Triticum dicoccoides | reverse complement strand
TCCGTATCCCTCTGTCTCCCACCCGTGGAAAGCTCCACCGCCACCACCCCCACCCAACATCGCCACCTCCACCCAACGCCGACCTCGTATCCACCACCCACACTCCCCCCCTCGCCATTACCGCTTTGATGGATGGATGGGGAACCGGGACCGACGCGCTGTTGTCCACCAGTTCCTCGAGGGAGGCCGGCCGACCGTGGAGGACCGACCCCAACCGACGCATGGACGGACGGATGGATGGATGGCCGGGGTGAAACCCTAGCCCCACACCCACCCATCCCCATCCCCATCCCCATGGAGCTCTTCTCTGTTCCTCGGCGGGGACCCGAGCTTGCTGATGTGGTGGCCCTCGACTCTGGCAAAGCTAAAGGTACGTACGCCCCCTCCTTCCCCTCGTCTTTTCTTCTTCTTCTTCTTCTTCTGGATTTGCCCATCTAATTTGCGTAGTTGGTTTGTGCAGGCCATCACCATCACCATGGAACAAGTCAAGGAGGAGGCCATCGCCATGGAAGGAAGGTCATGGTAAGAGGTGTGTGTGTGTGTGTTCCAGCCATGGCCAGGTCCAGATTTCGTGCTACAGTATTTACAGAGTAGTTAAGGATGTTTAGGTTGATGGTCAGATTAGCCCCTTTCAAATTTCATATATTAATCAATGGAGCACCAGCAGCCAACCTTGGAGATGGGCGTGCAAGTGTCTGACCTCCAACCCTGAATGTGTTCTTTCCATATTTCTACAGCCACTAGTACCAAACTGCCATTACAAACATGTCATATATATGAGTTGCTTATGTTCAGTAAATTTCATGAATGTATGAGTGTTTGTCCATCAAAATCAGGAGGTGTAGTATATATCTACCAGGGATAGTAATCATTGTTGCTTACAGGTTACCATAGTGTTGCAGTTCATAGTAAATGCATTTCTAGTAGAAGTCATAATATATCAAGGAAGGATAAGAGATCATCTACTTTCAGAAGGTTTTACTTGGTTGGTTGATTAGTGTTTTTCTATAGAATAGACTCCGGGCTGTGTATAATGGGCATTTCGGGTTGTGTATAATGGGCATTTCTAATTCACATGTATCATTGAGTGTATTATTTTCCTGTTGAGTGACTTTTAACTATAGAAGAGAAATCATCTATTTCTTTGCAGTTTTGTTTGACTTATCCTTTGGTTTCAACTATACATAAGAGTGTACCATTGAGTGTATTATGCTGCTGCTGATGTGCTATTTATAGCTATAGTTTGACACTATTAGTTAGGCTTGCTGGACATGTCATGGTACACGCCTTTGTCATTTTTAGCATCAACAAATGTTTATCTACTGTGAAGTACTATTAATTAGGCTAAAAAGATTTTTGTTTTCTGGCGCCTATGGGTTCTTGGCCTTTGTTTATCTGTTATGCTATGTGCTGTGCAAATATACATAATGCACACTAACCTACTGCTGCTATTTTCAGGTACGCCATCACAAAAGCCTTCTGTGTTGCTTTTGTCATGACATTCTTCTTGGTATTTGCCGCTGTGCTAGTCGGAGGTGCTGCTGCTACATTTGGCGGAGCTACCGCTGTCGCCCCAAAGGGCAAGCTTCATCAGACACTACCTCATAACAGTGCCTCAAAGTTCTGTGCCCCATCTCCCCTCTTTCTATATTACCGAACAAACTATGCCAAACAAAACTCATATGCTTATGCTGCGCTTACTTTTAATCTTGTGAACATGCTAATTTAGAGGATGTACTGTAGTTCCACTCATTTATTCTGTGTGATGATCTTACTTTTGTACTGTAGCCACCTTCTTGTTTACTTTGCTGAATCCTGTCTTGTGTACTAATCATGAGTTACTAGCATTTGGCTTCTCTGTGCTAATTAAACCTGATAAGTATGTATACTTCTTTGAGATACAAATTCCACATTGCATGTTTATGTGCTAATTAAACCTGATAAGTATGTATACTTCTTTGAGATACAAATTCCACATTGCATGTTTATGAGGTTCAATTTCTACAGATGTTACCAAATGAATGCGTCAACATGTCTCTCCTTAGGGGTTGTTTTAAACCGCAAATGATCTACTGTATCAATTTTTTGCTGTTCAGAGATTGAAATCCTGGTTCATTTTCAAAGATCGAAATGTTGTTGACCCTGTTCTTCTATGCTTAAATGGTAAAAATGTCGCATTTTGCTTGTTCTAACCATTTTTCTTGATAACTTGTAGATGCTGGCCTTCATTCATGTTTTGTCGTGAGGTCCAGGATGAACAAGTTGGGAGAAGCATTGGAGCTAGTTATGTTGTGATAGTTGTGTTACCTGATGTGAACATTTTTTATTGTAAACTTGATGTGAACCATATTTTTCTGTAATAATGTGTTACCAGGATGAACCATCCTTGCTGTGTTACCAGGGTGAACAAGTTTGATTGTAATAATGTGCCAAGTTTGGCTCTTTCTGATTGTATTCGTGATGTGTACCATATTTTTCCTGATTAGTCATGCTCTGTTTGAAGCATTTTGTTTTCTCTCTGTTCAGATTTAAATATTGTTATTTATTTACTGGAAAATTGAGATCTGAAGAATATAACACTGACAATTGGGACCCACTTGTTAGAACCTGACAACTGGGTCCCATCTCACTAGTGGGCTCATATTTTGGAAAAAATAAAATAAAAAGG
Organism: Triticum dicoccoides; assembly: GCF_002162155.2. Classification (NCBI taxonomy): domain Eukaryota; kingdom Viridiplantae; phylum Streptophyta; class Magnoliopsida; order Poales; family Poaceae; genus Triticum; species Triticum dicoccoides. The sequence continues at coordinate 481,898,264 of NC_041389.1, read as the reverse complement.
CCATGGCCTAGAAAATAAAAAGGCCGAATTCTTGGGCCAGGCCCATGTAGCTAATAAAAGCATATGAAAAAATATAGAAAGGCCGAATTGTTGGGCTAGGCCCATGTAGAAAACTGAATTGGACCGGGCTGAATCTTGTGCCACATCAGCTTGCCACGCTGGATGCCTACGTGGCCTGGGGAGGTTGCTAGTGACCAAAACGCCACAGTAGGAATATTTTGGTCGTAAACGTCCACGAACTTCTCACAGAGAAGGTCGCTATAGTCAGTTAACGACCCTCAGCTTTTGACCTTCTGTTTTTGGTCAAAAAAGGTCACAAATGAAAAACCACGACCTTTCAGTGACCAATAGTCAAGGTCACAAGTTGACATATTTCTTGTAGTGGTTTGGGGGCATACCGGTATTGTACCGGGGCCACCGGAAGGGTTCCGGGGGTCCACCGGGAGGGGTCACCTCTCCCGGAGGGCCTCATGGGCTGTAGTGGGAAGGGAACCAGCCCTTAGAGGGTTGGGCGCATCCCCCCTTGGGCCCATGCGCCTAGGGTTGGGGGGAAACCCTAAAGGGGGCGCCCCCCTTGCTTGGGGGGCAAGTCCCCCCCTTGCCCCCCCTCTAGATCTCATCTAGAGGGGGCCGACCCCCTTCCTCCTCCCCCTATAAATAGAGGGGCAAAGGGAGGGCTGCACACACATCTCCAAGGCGCAGCCCCTCCCCTCCCCAACACCTCTGCTCCTCCGCAGAAGCTTGGCGAAGCCCTGCTGGAGTACTGCCTCTCCATCACCACCACGATGTCGTGCTGCTGTTGGAGCTCTCTTCCTCAACCTCTCCCTCCTCCTTGCTGGATCAAGGCGCGGGAGACGTCTCCACCCCGTATGTGTGTTGAACGCGGAGGTGCCGTCCGTTCGGCGCTAGGATCATCGATGATTTGGATCATGGCGAGTACAACTCCATTAACCCCGTTCTCTTGAACGCTTCCGCTCGCGATCTACAAGGGTATGTAGATGCACCTCTCTCTCGTTGCTAGATGACTCCATAGATTGATCTTGGTGATGCATAGAAATTTTTTATTTTCTGCAACGATCTCCAACAGTGGTATCAGAGCTAGGTCTATGCGTAGTTTCTATGCATGAGTAGAACACAATTTTGTTGTGGGCGTAGATTTTGTCAATTTACTTGCCACTACTAGTATTATCTTGTTTCGACGGCATCGTGGGATGAAGCGGCCCAGGCCGACCTTACACGTACACTTACGTGAGACAGGTTCCACCGACTGACATGCACTAGTTGCATAAGGTGGATAGCGGGCGTCTGTCTCTCCCACCTTAGTCGGATCTGATTCGATGAAAAGGGTCCTTATAAACGGTAAATAGAAATTGGCATATCACACTGTGGTTTTGGCGTAGGTAAGAAACGTTCTTGCTAGGACCCTATAGCAGCCACGTAAAAACATGCAACAACAATTAGAGGACGTCTAACTTGTTTTTGCAGCATATGCCTTGTGATGTGATATGGCCAAAAAGGATGTGATGAATGAAATATATGTGATGTATGAGATTGATCATGTTCTTGTAATAGGAATCACGACTTGCATGTCGATGAGTATGACAACTGGCAGGAGCCATAGGAGTTGTCTTTATTTATTGTATGACCTGCGTGTCACTGAATAATGCCATGTAATTACTTTGCTTCTTTGCTAAACCATTAGCCATAGTAGTAGAAGTAATAGTTGGCGAGACAACTTCATGGAGACAAGATGATGGAGATCATGATGATGGAGATCATGGTGTCATGCCGGTGACGATCATGTCGCCCCGAAGATGGAGATCAAAGGAGCAAAATGATATTGGCCATATCATGTCACTATTTGATTGCATGTGATGTTTATCATGTTTTTGCATCTTATTTGCTTAGAACGATGGTAGTAAATAAGATGATCCCTCATAAAAATTTCAATAAAGTGTTCTCCCTAACTGTGCGCCATTGCGAAAGTTCGTTGTTTCAAAGCACCACGTGATGATCGGGTGTGATAGATCCTAACATTCATATACAACGGGTGTAAGCCAGATTTACACGTGCAAAACACTTAGGTTGACTTGACGAGCCTAGCATGTACAGACATGGCCTCGGAACACAAGAGACCGAAAGGTCGAACATGAGTCGTATAGAAGATACGATCAACATGGAGATGTTCACCGATGATGACTAGTCTGTCTCACGTGATGATCGGACACAGCCTAGTTGACTCGGATCATGTATCACTTAGATGACTAGAGGGATGTCTATCTGAGTGGGAGTTCATTAAATAATTTGATTAGATGAACTTAATTATCATGAACTTAGTCTAAAACATTTTGCAAAATGTCTTGTAGATCAAATGGCCCATGCTCATGTCAACCTCAACTTCAACGCGTTCCTAGAGAAAACCAAGCTGAAAGACGATGGTAGCAACTATACGGACTGGGTCCGGAACCTGAGGATCATCCTCATAGCTGCCAAGAAAGCATATGTCCTAGAAGCACCGCTAGGTGAAGCACCCGTCCCAATGAACCAAGACGTTATGAACGCTTGGCAGTCGCGTGTTGATGATTACTCCCTCGTTCAGTGCGGCATGCTTTACAGCTTTGAACCGGGGCGCCAAAAGCGTTTTGAGCAACATGGAGCATGTGAGATGTTCCAAGATCTGAAAATGGTTTTCCAAGCTCATGCCCGGGTCGAGCGATATGAAGTCTCTGACAAGTTCTACAGTTGTAAGATGGAGGAAAATAGTTCTGTCAGTGAGCACATACTCAAAATGTCTGGGTTGCACAACCGCTTGTCCCAGCTGGACATTAACCTCCTGGATGAGGCGGTCATTGATAGAATCCTTCAGTCGCTCCCACCTAGCTACAAGAGCTTTGTGATGAACTACAATATGCAGGGGATGGTGAAAACTATTCCTGAGGTATTTTCAATGCTGAAATCAGCAGAGGTAGAAATCAAAAAGGAACATCAAGTGTTGATGGTCAATAAAACCACTAGTTTCAAGAAAGGCAAGGGTAAGAAGAACTTCAAGAAGGACGGCAAGGGAGTTGCCGCACCCGGTAAGCCAGTTGCAAGGAAGAAGCCAAAGCACGGACCCAAACCTGAGAAAGAGTGTTTTTATTGCAAGGGGAACGGTCACTGGAAGCGGAACTGCCCCAAGTACTTAGCGGATAAGAAGGCCGGCAACACCAAAGGTATATGTGATATACATGTTATTGATGTGTACCTTACCAATACTCGTAGTAGCTCCTGGGTATTTGATACCGGTGCGGTTGCTCATATTTGTAACTCAAAACAGGAGCTACGGAATAAGCGGAGACTGGCGAAGGACGAGGTGACGATGCGCGTCGGGAATGGTTCCAAGGTCAATGTGATCGCCGTCGGCACACTACCTCTACATTTACCTATGGGATTAGTTTTAAACCTCAATAATTGTTATTTAGTGCCAGCTTTGAGCATGAACATTGTATCTGGATCTCGTTTAATACGAGATGGCTACTCATTTAAATCCGAGAATAATGGTTGTTCTATTTATATGAGAGATATGTTTTATGGTCATGCCCCGCTGGTCAATGGTTTATTCTTAATGAATCTCGAACGTGATGTTACACATATTCATAGTGTGAATACCAAAAGATGTAAGATTGATAATGATAGTCCCACATATCTGTGGCACTACCGCCTTGGTCACATTGGTGTCAAACGCATGAAGAAGCTCCATACAGATGGACTTTTGGAGTCTCTTGATTTCGAATCATTTGACACGTGCGAACCATGCCTCATGGGCAAAATGACCAAGACTCCGTTCTCCGGAACAATGGAGCGAGCAACCAACTTATTCGAAATTATACATACTGATGTGTGCGGTCCAATGAGCGTTGAGGCTCGCGGTGGCTATCGTTATGTTCTCACCCTCACTGATGACTTAAGTAGATATGGGTATGTCTACTTGATGAAACACAAGTCTGAGACCTTTGAAAAGTTCAAGGAATTTCAGAATGAGGTAGAGAATCAACGTGACAGAAAAATAAAGTTCTTACGATCAGATCATGGGGGAGAATATTTAAGTCACGAGTTTGGTACGCACTTAAGGAAATGCGGAATTGTTTCACAACTCACGCCGCCTGGAACACCTCAGCGTAACGGTGTGTCCGAACATCGTAATCGCACTCTATTGGATATGGTGCGGTCTATGATGTCTCTTACCGATTTACCGCTATCATTTTAGGGATACGCTTTAGAGACAGCTACATTCACTTTAAATAGGGCACCGTCTAAATCCGTTGATACGACACCGTATGAGTTATGGTTTGGAAAGAAACCTAAGTTGTCGTTTCTAAAAGTTTGGGGATGCGATGCTTATGTCAAGAAACTTCAACCTGACTTATGTTTTGTCGATCCTAAGAATGCTGACAAAGTGTGCAAGCTCCAACGCTCGATTTATGGGCTAGTGCAAGCATCTCGGAGTTGGAACATTCGCTTTGATGAGATGATCAAAGCGTTTGGGTTTACACAGACTTATGGAAAAGCCTGCGTTTACAAGAAAGTGAGTGGGAGCTCTGTAGCATTTCTCATATTATATGTAGATGACATACTTTTGATGGGAAATGATATAGAACTCTTGGACAGCATCAAGGCCTACTTGAATAAAAGTTTTTCAATGAAGGACCTTGGAGAAGCTGCTTATATATTAGGCATCAAAATCTATAGAGATAGATCAAGACGCCTCATAGGTCTTTCACAAAGCACATACCTTGATAAGATATTGAAGAAGTTCAATATGGATCAATCCAAGAAAGGGTTCTTGCCTGTGTTACAAGGTATGAAATTGAGCTCAGCTCAATGTCCGACCACGGCAGAAGATATAGAAGAGATGAGCGTCATCCCCTATGCCTCAGCCATAGGTTCTATTATGTATTCCATGCTGTGTACCAGACCTGATGTAAACCTTGCCGTCAGTTTGGTAGGAAGGTACCAAAGTAATCCCGGCAAGGAACACTGGACAGCGGTCAAGAATATCCTGAAGTACCTGAAAAGGACTAAGGAAATGTTTCTCGTTTATGGAGGTGACGAAGGGCTCGTCGTAAAGGGTTACGTCGACGCTAGCTTCGACACAGATCTGGATGACTCTAAGTCACAAACCGGATACGTGTATGTTTTGAATGGTGGGGCAGTAAGCTGGTGCAGTTGCAAGCAAAGCGTCGTGGCGGGATCTACATGTGAAACGGAGTACATGGCAGCCTCGGAGGCAGCACATGAAGCAATATGGGTGAAGGAGTTCATCACCGACCTAGGAGTCATACCCAATGCGTCGGGGCCGATCAAGCTCTTCTGTGACAACACTGGAGCTATTGCACTTGCCAAGGAGCCCAGGTTTCACAAGAAGACAAGGCACATCAAGCGTCGCTTCAACTCCATTCGTGAAAATGTTCAAGATGGAGACATAGAGATTTGTAAAGTACATACGGACCTGAATGTAGCAGATCCGTTGACTAAACCTCTCCCTAGAGCAAAACATGATCAACACCAGAATTCCATGGGTGTTCGATTCATCACAATGTAACTAGATTATTGACTCTAGTGCAAGTGGGAGACTGTTGGAAATATGCCCTAGAGGCAATAATAAAAGCATTATTATTATATTTCCTTGTTCATGATAATTGTCTTTATTCATGCTATAATTGTGTTATCTGGAAATCATAATACATGTGTGAATAACAGACATCAACATGTCCCTAGTGAGCCTCTAGTTGACTAGCTCGTTGATCAATAGATAGTCATGATTTCCTGACTATGGACACTGGATGTCATTGATAACGAGATCACATCATTAGGAGAATGATGTGATGGACAAGACCCAATCCTAAACATAGCACAAGATCGTATAGTTCGTTTGCTAGAGTTTTCTAATGTCAAGTATCTTTTCCTTAGACCATGAGATCGTGTAACTCCCGGATACCGTAGGAGTGCTTTGGGTATGCCAAACGTCACAACGTAACTGGGTGACTATAAAGGTAGACTACGGGTATCTCCGAAAGTGTCTGTTGGGTGACATGGATCAAGACTGGGATTTGTCACTCCGTATGACGGAGAGGTATCACTGGGCCCACTCGGTAATGCATCATCATAATGAGCTCAGAGTGACCAAGTGTCTGGTCACGGGATCATGCATTACGGTACGAGTAAAGTGACTTGCCGGTAACGAGATTGAACGAGGTATTAGGATACCGACGATCGAATCTCGGGCAAGTAACATATCGATAGACAAAGGGAATAGCGTACGGGATTGATTGAATCCTCGACATCGTGGTTCATCCGATGAGATCATCGTGGAGCATGTGGGAGCCAACATGGGTATCCAGATCCCGCTGTTGGTTATTGACCGGAGAGTCGTCTCGGTCATGTCTGCTTGTCTCCCGAACCCGTAGGGTCTACACACTTAAGGTTCGGTTACGCTAGGGTTGTAGGGATATGTATATGCAGTAACCCGAATGTTGTTCGGAGTCCCGGATGAGATCCCGGACGTCACGAGGAGTTCCGGAATGGTCCGGAGGTAAAGATTTATATATGGGAAGTCCTGTTTCGGGCATCGGGACAAGTTTCGGGGTTATCGGTATTGTACCGGGACCACCGGAAGGGTCCCAGGGGTCCACCGGGTGGGTCCACCTGTCCCGGGGGGCCACATGGGCTGTAAGGGGGTGCGCCTTGGCCTAATGGGCCAAGGGCACCAGCCCCACATAGGCCCATGCGCCTAGGGTTTAAGGGGACAAGAGTCCTAGGAGGGTAAGGCACCTCCTAGGTGCCTTGGGGGGAGGGAAAACCCCCCTTGGCCGCCGCACCCCCTAGGAGATTGGATGTCCTAGGGCCGGCCACCCCCCCTTGGCACCCCTATATATAGTGGGGGAGAGGAGGGACTTCATACCTGAACGCCCTGGCCTTTGGTTGCCTCCTTCTCCCTCCCCAACACCTCTTCCACCTCCATAGTGCTTAGCGAAGCTCTGCCGGAGTACTGCAGCTCCATCAACACCACACCGTCGTGCTGCTGCTGGTGCCATCTCCCTCAACCTCTCCTCCCTCCCTTGCTGGATCAAGAAGAGGAGACGTGGCTGTTCCGTACGTGTGTTGAACGCGGAGGTGCCGTCCGTTCGGCGCTGGTCATCGGTGATTTGGATCACGTCGAGTACGACTACATCATCACCGTTCTTTTGAACGCTTCCGCTCGCGATCTACAAAGGTATGTAGATGCATCTAATCACTCGTTGCTAGATGAACTCCTAGATGATCTTGGTGAAACGAGTAGGAAAATTTTTGTTTTCTGCAACGTTCCCCAACAGTGGCATCATGAGCTAGGTCTATGCGTAGTTCTTCTTGCGCGAGTAGAACACAATTTGTTGTGGGCGTAGATTTGTCAACTTTCTTGCCGTTACTATTCCTTTCTTGCTTCAGCGGTATTGTGGGATGAAGCGGCCCGGACCAACCTTACACGTACGCTTACGTGAGACCGGTTCCACCGACTAACATGCACTAGTTGCATAAGGTGGCTGGCGGGTGTCTGTCTCTCCTACTTTAGTTGGAGCGGAATCGATGAACAGGGTCCTTATGAAGGGTAAATAGAAGTTGACAAATCACGTTGTGGCTTTAACGTAGGTAAGAAAACGTTCTTGCTAGAACCCTAATTCAGCCACGTAAAACTTGCAACAACAATTAGAGGACGTCTAACTTGTTTTTGCAGCAAGTGGTTTGTGATATGATATGGCCAAAGTTGTGATGAATGATGAATGATCTATATGTGATGTATGAGATGTTCATGCTATTGTAATAGGAATCACGACTTGCATGTCGATGAGTATGACAACCGGCAGGAGCCATAGGAGTTGTCTTTATTCTTTTATATGACCTGCGTGTCATCAAGAAACGCCATGTAATTACTTTACTTTATTGCTAAACGCGTTAGCCATAGTAGTAGAAGTAATAATTGGCAAGCAACTTCATGGAGACACGATGATGGTGATCATGATGATGGAGATCATGGTGTCTAGCCGGTGACAAGATGATCATGGAGCCCCAAGATGGAGATCAAAGGAGCTGTGTGATATTGGCCATATCATGTCACGTTTATTATTTGATTGCATGTGATGTTTATCATGTTTTGCATCTTGTTTACTTAGAACGACGGTAGTAAATAAGATGATCCCTCACAATAAATTCAAGAAGTGTTCCCCCTAACTGTGCACCATTGCGACAGTTCGCTGTTTCAAAACATCACGTGATGATCAGGTGTTTTATTCAGACGTTCACATACAACGGGTGTAAGACAGATTTACACATGCAAACACTTAGGTTGACTTGACGAGCCTAGCATGTACAGACATGGCCTCGGAACACAGAAGACCGAAAGGTCGAGCATGAGTCGTATAGAAGATACGATCAACATGAAGATGTTCACCGATGTTGACTAGTCCGTCTCACGTGATGATCGGACACGGTCTAGTTTAACTCGGATCATGTAATACTTAGATGACTAGAGGGATGTCTAATCTAAGTGGGAGTTCACTAATAATTTGATTAGTTGAACTTAATTATCATGAACTTAGTCTAAAATCTTTGCAATATGTCTTGTAGATCAAATGGCCAACGTAGTCCTCAACTTCAACGCGTTCCTAGAGAAAACTAAGCTGAAAGACGATGGTAGCAACTATACGGACTGGGTCCGGAACCTGAGGATCATCCTCATAGCTGCCAAGAAAGATTATGTCCTACAAGCACCGCTTGGTGACGCACCCGTTCTCCCTGCGGAACAAGACGTTATGAACGCTTGGCAGGCACGTTTCGATGACTACTCCCTCGTTCAGTGCGGCATGCTTTACAGCCTAGAGCCGGGCCTCCAAAAGCGTTTTGAGAGACATGGAGCATATGAGATGTTCGAAGAGCTGAAAATGGTTTTCCAAGCTCATGCCCGGGTCGAGAGATATGAAGTCTCCGACAAATTCTTCAGCTGTAAGATGGAGGAAAACAGTTCTGTCAGTGAGCACATACTCACTATGTCTGGATTGCATAACCGCTTGACTCAGCTGGGAGTTAATCTCCCGGATGATGCGGTCATTGACAGAATCCTCCAGTCGCTTCCACCAAGCTACAAGAGCTTTGTGATGAACTTCAATATGCAGGGGATGGAAAAGACCATTCCTGAAGTATTTGCTATGCTAAAATCAGCAGAGGTAGAAGTCAGGAAGGAACATCAAGTGTTGATGATCAATAAAACCACTAAGTTCAAGAAAGGCAAGGGTAAAAAGAGCTTCAAGAAGGACGGCAAGGAGGTTGCCGTGCCCGGCAAGCAAGCTGCCGGGAAGAAGCCAAAGAATGGACCCAAGCCCGAGACTGAGTGCTTTTATTGCAAGGGAAGCAGTCACTGGAAGCGGAACTGCCCTAAGTACTTAGCGGATAAGAAGGCCGTCAAAACCAAAGGTATATGTGATATCCATGTAATTGATGTGTACCTTACTAGTGCCCGTAGTGGCTCCTGGGTATTTGATACCGGTGCAGTTGCTCACATTTGTAACTCAAAATAGGGGCTGCAGAATAAGTGGAAACTGGCAAAGGACGAGGTGACGATGCGCGTCGGGAATGGCTCCAAGGTCAATGTGATCGCCGCCGGCACGCTACCTCTGCATCTCCCTTCGGGATTAGTTTTAAACCTTAATAATTGTTATTTAGTGCCAGCTTTGAGCATGAACATTGTATCGGGATCTCGTTTAATTCGAGATGGCTACTCTTTTAAATCTGAGAATAATGGTTGTTCCATTTTTATGAAAGATATGTTTTATGGTCATGCTCCTATGGTGAATGGTTTATTCTTTATGAATCTCGAACGTGATGCTACACATGTTCATAATGTGAGTACCAAAAGAAGTAAAGTTGATAATGATAGTCCCACATACTTGTGGCACTGCCGCCTTGGTCACATAGGTGTCAAACGCATGAAGAAGCTCCATGCCGATGGACTTTTAGAGTCTCTTGATTATGAATCATTTGACACGTGCGAACCATGCCTTATGGGTAAAATCACCAAGACTCCGTTCTCAGGAACAATGGAGCGAGCAACCGACTTATTGGAAATCATACATACCGATGTGTGCGGTCCAATGAGTGTTGAGGCTCGCGGTGGCTATCGTTATGTTCTCACCCTCACTGATGATTTAAGTAGGTATGGGTATATCTACTTAATGAAACACAAGTCTGAAACCTTTGAAAAGTTCAAGGAATTTCAGAGTGAGGTTGAAAATCAACGTGACAGGAAAATCAAGTTTCTGCGATCAGATCATGGAGGAGAATACTTGAGTCACGAGTTTGGCACACACTTAAGAAAATGTGGAATAGTTTCACAACTCACGCCGCCTGGAACACCTCAGCGTAATGGTGTGTCCGAACGTCGTAATCGCACTCTGTTAGATATGGTGCGATCTATGATGTCTCTTACCGATTTACCGCTTTCTTTTTGGGGCTATGCTTTAGAGACTGCCGCATTCACTTTAAATAGGGCTCCGTCGAAATCCGTTAAGACGACACCGTATGAATTATGGTTTGGGAAGAAACCTAAGCTGTCGTTTCTAAAAGTTTGGGGATGCGATGCTTATGTCAAGAAACTTCAACCTGAAAAGCTCGAACCCAAATCGGAAAAATGTGTCTTCATAGGGTACCCAAAAGAAACTATTGGGTACACCTTCTACCTCAGATCCGAAGGCAAGATCTTTGTTGCCAAGAATGGGTCCTTTCTGGAGAAAGAATTTCTCTCGAAAGAAGTAAGTGGGAGGAAAGTAGAGCTTGATGAAGTATTGCCTCTTGAACCGGAAAATGGCGCAACTCAAGAAAATGTTCCTGAGGTGCCAGCACCGACTAGAGAGGAAGTTAATGATAATGATCAAGATACTTCTGATCAAGCTCCTACTGAAATTCGAAGGTCCACAAGGACACGTTCCGCACCAGAGTGGTACGACAACCCTGTCTTGGAAATCATGTTGTTAGACAACGGTGAACCTTCGAACTATGAAGAAGCGATGGCGGGACCGGATTCCGACAAATGGCTAGAAGCCATGAAATCCGAGATAGGATCCATGTATGAAAACGAAGTATGGACTTTGACTGACTTGCCCGTTGAACGGCGAGCCATAGAAAATAAATGGATCTTTAAGAAGAAGACAGACGCGGATGGTAATGTGACCATCTATAAAGCTCGGCTTGTCGCTAAGGGTTATCGACAAGTTCAAGGGGTTGACTACGATGAGACTTTCTCACCGGTAGCGAAGCTGAAGTCCGTCCGAATCATGTTAGCAATTGCCGCATTCTATGATTACGAAATATGGCAAATGGACGTCAAAACGGCATTCCTTAATGGTTTCCTTAAGGAAGAATTGTATATGATGCAGCCGGAAGGTTTTGTCGATCCTAAGAATGCTGACAAAGTGTGCAAGCTCCAACGCTCGATTTATGGGCTGGTGCAAGCATCTCGGAGTTGGAACATTCGCTTTGATGAGATGATCAAGGCGTTTGGGTTTACACAGACTTATGGAGAAGCCTGCGTTTACAAGAAAGTGAGTGGGAGCTCTGTAGCATTTCTCATATTATATGTAGATGACATACTTTTGATGGGAAATGATATAGAACTCTTGGACAGCATCAAGGCCTACTTGAATAAAAGTTTTTCAATGAAGGACCTTGGAGAAGCTGCTTATATATTAGGCATCAAAATCTATAGAGATAGATCAAGACGCCTCATAGGTCTTTCACAAAGCACATACCTTGATAAGATATTGAAGAAGTTCAATATGGATCAATCCAAGAAAGGGTTCTTGCCTGTGTTACAAGGTATGAAATTGAGCTCAGCTCAATGTCCGACCACGGCAGAAGATATAGAAGAGATGAGCGTCATCCCCTATGCCTCAGCCATAGGTTCTATTATGTATGCCATGCTGTGTACCAGACCTGATGTAAACCTTGCCGTCAGTTTGGTAGGAAGGTACCAAAGTAATCCCGGCAAGGAACACTGGACAGCGGTCAAGAATATCCTGAAGTACCTGAAAAGGACTAAGGAAATGTTTCTCGTTTATGGAGGTGACGAAGAGCTCGTCGTAAAGGGTTACGTCGACGCTAGCTTCGACACAGATCTGGATGACTCTAATTCACAAACCGGATACGTGTATGTTTTGAATGGTGGGGCAGTAAGCTGGTGCAGTTGCAAGCAAAGCGTTGTGGCGGGATCTACATGTGAAGCGGAGTACATGGCAGCCTCGGAGGCAGCACATGAAGCAATATGGGTGAAGGAGTTCATCACCGACCTAGGAGTCATACCCAATGCGTCGGGGCCGATCAAGCTCTTCTGTGACAACACTGGAGCTATTGCACTTGCCAAGGAGCCCAGGTTTCACAAGAAGACAAGGCACATCAAGCGTCGCTTCAACTCCATTCGTGAAAATGTTCAAGATGGAGACATAGAGATTTGTAAAGTACATACGGACCTGAATGTAGCAGATCCGTTGACTAAACCTCTCCCTAGAGCAAAACATGATCAACACCAGAATTCCATGGGTGTTCGATTCATCACAATGTAACTAGATTATTGACTCTAGTGCAAGTGGGAGACTGTTGGAAATATGCCCTAGAGGCAATAATAAAAGCATTATTATTATATTTCCTTGTTCATGATAATTGTCTTTATTCATGCTATAATTGTGTTATCTGGAAATCGTAATACATGTGTGAATAACAGACATCAACATGTCCCTAGTGTGCCTCTAGTTGACTAGCTCGTTGATCAACAGATAGTCATGATTTCCTGACTATGGACACTGGATGTCATTGATAACGAGATCACATCATTAGGAGAATGATGTGATGGACAAGACCCAATCCTAAACATAGCACAAGATCGTATAGTTCGTTTGCTAGAGTTTTACAATGTCAAGTATCTTTTCCTTAGACCATGAGATCGTGTAACTCCCGGATACCGTAGGAGTGCTTTGGGTATGCCAAACGTCACAACGTAACTGGGTGACTATAAAGGTAGACTGCGGGTATCTCCGAAAGTGTCTGTTGGGTGACATGGATCAAGACTGGAATTTGTCACTCCGTATGACGGAGAGGTATCACTGGGCCCACTCGGTAATGCATCATCATAATGAGCTCAGAGTGACCAAGTGTCTGGTCACGGGATCATGCATTACGGTACGAGTAAAGTGACTTGCCGGTAACGAGATTGAACGAGGTATTGGGATACCGACGATCGAATCTCGGGCAAGTAACATATCGATAGACAAAGGGAATAGCGTACGGGGTTGATTGAATCCTCGACATCGTGGTTCATCCGATGAGATCATCGTGGAGCATGTGGGAGCCAACATGGGTATCCAGATCCCGCTGTTGGTTATTGACCGGAGAGTCGTCTCGGTCATGTCTGCTTGTCTCCCGAACCCGTAGGGTCTACACACTTAAGGTTCGGTTACGCTAGGGTTGTACGGATATGTATATGCAGTAACCCGAATGTTGTTCGGAGTCCCGGATGAGATCCCGGACGTCACGAGGAGTTCCGGAATGGTCCGGAGGTAAAGATTTATATATGGGAAGTCCTGTTTCGGGCATCGGGACAAGTTTCGGGGTTATCGGTATTGTACCGGGACCACCGGAAGGGTCCCGGGGGTCCACCGGGTGGGTCCACCTGTCCCGGGGGGCCACATGGGCTGTAAGGGGGTGCGCCTTGGCCTAATGGGCCAAGGGCACCAGCCCCACATAGGCCCATGCGCCTAGGGTTTAAGGGGGCAAGAGTCCTAGGAGGGTAAGGCACCTCCTAGGTGCCTTGGGGGGAGGGAAAACCCCCCTTGGCCGCCGCACCCCCTAGGAGATTGGATCTCCTAGGGCCGGCCACCCCCCCTTGGCACCCCTATATATAGTGGGGGAGAGGAGGGACTTCATACCTGAACGCCCTGGCCTTTGGTTGCCTCCTTCTCCCTCCCCAACACCTCTTCCACCTCCATAGTGCTTAGCGAAGCTCTGCCGGAGTACTGCAGCTCCATCAACACCACGCCGTCGTGCTGCTGCTGGTGCCATCTCCCTCAACCTCTCCTCCCTCCCTTGCTGGATCAAGAAGAGGAGACGTGGCTGTTCCGTACGTGTGTTGAACGCGGAGGTGCCGTCCGTTCGGCGCTGGTCATCGGTGATTTGGATCACGTCGAGTACGACTACATCATCACCGTTCTTTTGAACGCTTCCGCTCGCAATCTACAAAGGTATGTAGATGCATCTAATCACTCGTTGCTAGATGAACTCCTAGATGATCTTGGTGAAACGAGTAGGAAAATTTTTGTTTTCTGCAACGTTCCCCAACACGCGGATGGTAATGTTACCATCAATAAAGCAGGTCATAGACTTCGGTCCAAAAGCATACCAAAAAGGTTGCAAGCTATGTGATGATCCACGAGTTAAATCTTACTAATTAATACATACTATTATAAAAGTAAAATCAACACATTGCAAAAGGTTGATGATGCTGAAGGGATGAGGTCATCCACAATTCTATATGCAGGCCAACATCTAATATAAAGGTCGCAAAATCATCATGAAGAAAGCAAGGGCTAAGGTGTTAGAGCGTTTTAAACTAACTGAAGCTTATTACAGGAAATATGGAACAAGATTTATTAATTGACGTCTTTTCACAGGGCTATAGATTGTCTTGACGAGAAAGGGTTTCCCCCTATTTAGATTAGAAAGCAATATTCGAGCATTACAACCACCGATACAACAAAAAAGGAAAAGAAGAAGAAGAAACAAAGATAGGCGACAGAAGGATACATGATTCTACCGAACAGCTAATAGGCCCTGACTAAACCCAGAACACACTAGGACATCAAGGACCACGACAAATCCAGGTCATGCCATCGAGCGACCACAATAAAGGAGTGGCCCACCGCCCGAGGAAGACCACGCGCCATCAACTCCCAAGAGGCCAACACCGTTGTCCTGCCATCCGTCTTAGCCTCCGAAAAGGGCCCCCTACCCTCTCTTCCTGGATCGTAGCATGGCGCACCATCGACAAGCAGAAAAACTCACCCCGAGCCCGTATGGACTGGAACAACATGTTGCGGGGAGAGGACGACAGACACGGTGACCACGCCTGGCAAAGCAACTCTGTTCATCACCATCGCCTCTGTCCACAACCACGAAGCCCACTGTAATATGCCGTGTAGGAAAAGCACTGAAGACCTCCGGCAAGTCGGCACACACGGCAATACCACAAGCACCACTCCACAGTCCCAAGGCAGTGTCTTCAGGAAGAGAACGACGCTAATGCGCCATTGTAGCCCAATCCATGGGATTTTGGGTTTTCACCCGGGACCAGGAAGAGGAGGGTGTGGGCTAGAACTCGATGTCGACTCCAAGAATTACAACCGCGTTGGAGCGCCGACTACATCATGACTGCCGTTGCATGTCAAGGGTTTCCCCCATCGAAACCCAACACCCCAACCAACCACCTGACCTGCCACACGAGGTCGTCGGCATCCTGGTTCGGTGTGAGAGGTCAAAGAACACGGAGGGTCGCCGTATTCAGATTGGCACCATGGGTAACGGGCAACCCTGGTTTGAGATCCATGCTCGTTGCCAACTTGCCGCCCGCACGGCCAAGTGAGACACCCAACATCATGAGCACCACCTCCCCCGTCGCCGAGAAGGAGGCACCCTCACCGAAAATGGTCGCCGCAAGCACGCCAAGCGCTACACGCATGGAACACCACCAGCCGCCCGATGGGATGTAGATCGGGCCACGACCTAGACCCCGCCGCCATCACGGCGAGGACACACAACTGCCTCCTAGCCACTCAGCCGCCGGATCCGAGCGCCCCCGCCACCGGGAACCCCACCGAACCCCATGCCCCCATGAGCAGCTTCACCTGCGCAGTCGGGATCTCAAACATGGGAGGGAGCGTGAGGCCCCTCCACCAGCAGCATTGCACCGGCTTCACCCAGTGGACGCCCTCCGGCGGCGGCGAAGAGGAGGATAAGCCAACTGAGGGAGGCTAGCGCAGGCGGCGGAGCTCAGGCTCTCGTGACGCGCGCATGGGGCGTGTCGCGGGAGCTGGGGGAGTAGTAACACTCCTACTAATCTCATTCTAACTATGTCGACGATAACTAGGTTGTAGCCTAGTGGCAGGATGGATAGTGGCGCATCCTGCAGCCAGGGTTCGAATCCTGTCAGGGTCGAATTTCTGATTCCTCACCGGGTGGGCTTCTTCTATAAAACTAAGAGCATCTCCAACAGGCGCCGAACGCGCTGCGCACTAAAAACTTTTTTGCGGCGCGTCCATCGTCAGGTTTGGCGCGATGCGCAGCGCTGGCTCCAGCAGTCGCGCTAAACTACAGCGCGCGCGTAGCTCCAGTAGGCACGCTAAAATGCAGCGCGACGCGCAGCGCTGGCTCCAGCGGCCGCGCTAAACTACAGCGCGCGCGCGTAGCTCCAGTAGGCGCGCTAAAATGGAGCGCGCGCTCCCGCACAAACTTTTTTTTGATAATTTTGTTCATAGATAAAAAACGAGACATAGTTCATAGCATAGATAAAAAAGGATACAAAGATATTTTACATAATTCCTCATAGCATAGATAGATAAAACTACGGAGCAACTTAGATAAAAAACTACGGTGCAACTTGATAAAACTACGGTGCAACTAAAACCTACTCCCAGTCGTCATCATCATCACCATCATCATCATCATCCTCGATGGTGTTGTCCGAGGTATCGAGCCACATGTCATCCCAACGGTCATCGTTAGGGGAGAAGATCGACGTCCCGCCTGCCTCGACGATATCGCACTGCGATATGGCCAGTGCCTTGCGTCGACGCCTGTCGACACGCTCCGTGCGGCGCCTTGCCGTCCTCTCCGCCCAGAAGGCGTTCTCGGCGGCGACGTCTTTTGGGTGGCGCCAGAGCTACTCCGCCATGGCTCGCTCGTCCTCCTCGGCAACGAGGAGGCGGCACTGCAGCCGAACATGGTCCGCACGGTCCTGGTCCGTGATCAGACGAGGCGGAGTGGCGACGCGCTGCGCCTGCTCGTGCATGTAGATGTCCCGGAAGTTCATCTGCGACGAGGGCATCTCCAAGTGCCATGCCGTCGCGTCGTATGTGCGGGCCGCCTCGTGCACGGTCGGGAATGAGCCGAGGCCGAGCCGGACGTCGCCGGACCAGATCTCGGCGGAGTACCAGCCGTTGGCGCGCTCGCGGACGCCGCGGTAGCCCGAAGATCCCTGGCGGCGCGGCAGCATGGTGGCACGGTGGTGGCGGGGCACTGGAAGTGCCGAGAAAGCCTGGAAGCGGTGAGGTGGCGAGGGGAAGGGCACGTGGCAGTGTGGCGGAGTGCGTGGCGAGCGCCGCATTTTATAGGCGCGCGTAGCGGCGCGCCAAATCTACCGCGCGAGCTGTCGCTTTCTCCCGCGCGCGCGCAACCGCTTCCCGCGCCCGCTAGTTTGCCGTCACCGCTGGAGCGTGCGAAAACAGGCCCCACGCGCTAAAAACCAGTTTAGCGCGCGCACGCATGCTCTAAGTCTTGGGTGCTAGTGCCCATGGTTCTTATTTTTTTTAACTATGTCTAGACAAGCATTGCGTCAACTGGACACAAGGGTCATCATCCTTGTCCGCTCTTCTAGTTTCTAAGTTTTTGGCTGCAGAAATAAAGTAAGCTAGTTAGGGTACGTAGGTGTGTGTATACTGAGTTCTAAAGGCTTCTGAGTAGCATAATGATGTTCCTTACAATAAATGATAGAGGAAACAGAACTTGACCTTGTATTTAGTTTATGAATTTGTCTCTGTACAACTACAATTTTCAGAAATATGATTCCACATATGTTAGTACATACTCACTCAGACGGAGGCCAGGGAGCATTTGGTTACTGTATCTATCCGATAGAAGATGGTAGCTCGGGATATATTCAGCCGGTTTGGATGGCAGTCATGTAATAGGATAGGCAAATAGTTTTCCTATCTTTATTTTGCATGCCGGCTGTGGCTTTTATTTTCCGCTCTTTGTGAGCCGTTTGGTGGCTAGTTTGTAACGGATTACATGACCTTTGTTGAACCTATTTGCTTTTAATAAATATGGCCGTATGCATCTCTCTGATGTAGAGGCCGGGGTTGCGCCCCTTTTCCAAAAAAAACATATATTAGTACATTTCTAATGATATATATTGCATAAAAGTGTGCATTCCACATTTATGGTTGCAAGTATGTTATTACTTATTGATTATAACAATCTTTAAAAGAGAACATGTAATTAGTAATTGGACAGTTTTTTTTTTGCACCTTTTGCAAAGAAAAGAAATACTACGAAAACTAATTTGCCAGAAGAGATCAGAATCACGAGGGAATTTTGTGATAATTACAATGCATATCATAAGAGAAGTTTACATCCACGCACAACTGAAGCATCAGGTAGTGTACTAATCTGATACAACATATACAAAGTGGTCCAATTGGTTGCCTTTGTTTAGAAACGTGTAGCCAAATAGTTGCCTTTGGTACAAAGCACCCTAATGAAGATGCTCACAGTTAATTTGGTACTATTTGATAGCACAACTAAAGCATCAGGAAGATATTTATAAACATGCTATATTTTTGGTTGCCTTTGTTTAGAAACACACTGTACCATCCATAGACGCACACAAAAACTGACTCATGGACTCATCAGACCCAAGCATGGGTGCCTACCCAACATTTAACCATTCATTCCTACAGTTATGCGTGAATCCCACAATTCATCCTCTATACTTCAGTAGCCAAATAGTTGTAACTCAAAAGTTAGTCTAGGAGAAAGGAGTGATAGTACTAGTACCAGGTAATATGTTGCCTCTTTTATGTCAGTATATCACAAAGGAGAAAATACAGGAGAGAAATGGTTCATGTATTCCAATTGGTTCATCTTTGGTATGATAGAATGATAATGTATCAACAAGTATAATAGAATGACGTAGGCGAGCTATTAGAGATGTCACATCAGATTTGTGCCTAGTTGGAGAGGAAAGGAGAGGAGAGAGAAGAAAAGTGGGCTACAAACTTACAACCGACTGTAGCACAAGCCCGAACAACCTTTACGATAGAAAAATGTGTGCGTATATTAATGATATCGCATACTAGTATGAATAACTATTGTATATTGTATGAGTGGACTATTACGTTAGCTATAAGTGACATGACAACTTCATATAGCCGGCTCTTGGCTACATTATTAACGATGCTCTTATTCTTGTCCAAGTTCTTGGGCTGCTGGTTTCCATTCACTTGGCTATGTGATGAGATTTGCCCGATCCCAACGCCCGCTGCTGGCTGCCACCACTCCTGCATCCTCCTGTGATGCCGTGTCTCTGAAGTCGGTGACGAACTGACGATGATCGTGCTATCAATCCAACGAACACCTCTCCCACCACCCTTCCCCCATCCGCGACGTTCAGCCGCCGTGCCTCTGTCGGGCCGGGGTAGAAACGAAAGGAACGGGGCAGACTAAATCTACATCTACTCGGGCCGGGGAGGAGATCCAGATGCAGCTAGCAATGGCGTCGTCCGCCAGTCTGTGTCCCTCAGCAACTGTGCTGGCGACCTGTACATGGATATGGATACTCAGGAAGGCGAAGCTTACAGGTTTCGTCAGAGGCGTCCGCTTCACCGCCGGCCAGGACGAGGGCCACACCGCGGAGGCGCTCTCGTGGCACTACTAGGTGAGACGACATCCACGATTTCGGTTCAAGTTTCGTGTATGCTGAAGTAAAAGTCTCTAATGAGATAAGTATTAGGTTGCAATCTACCATAATTTGTTTCCGAAAAGGATTAGTGTGGAGCAAGGTTGCGTTGGTAGTTCATGTATACAGTTACCTCTTCCATCCATGCTATTTGCTATTCCCATTTGGCCTAGAGGCTTGAGATTTGTGTGTCTGTGAGCGCGTGCACACATACATACAAAGCATAAGAACAACTTGCTGTATTCCGCCAATTGGTTCACCTTGCTGTATTCCAATGGATCGTGTATACAAAGCATAAGTATGTGACAATGATAACCTACCATGTTCATCATGTATTCCAATTGGTTCGACTTTCATAGGCTCACTAGTGTTCGTTTCAGCAGAAGACATGTTGATTGGCACCGTAAACATTCCTTCTGTTCCAGTGCCAACAGTAATTCCATTGCCATGACCATTGTCACCAGAAGCAAAAATCAGAGTGGGCAGGGCACTTTCCGGATGGAGTCATGGGTTGTAATGGAATATGAGTGCGGAGGAGAAGCTATGAGGGAACCAATATGATAGGAATGGCCACGAAAATTAAACTACTGTGGAGTGCCCTAAGCAGTTAAGTTTGCAAACACGGAGCTAGCTCATAGGAGAAAGTGTAATTGTGTGTGCCCAATCTGAATGACATCCTGGGACTTCATTTTAATGGGACCATCACCTAGGCGGTGAAGCACACTTTGAACATAGCATCCACGTTGGCCATAGATGAGATTTCATAAGATTGGATGACCTAATTAAATCTTTGCCTTGAAGCTTTGCAAATCCTGCATCCAATAGATCACCATGAGCAGATCCCATACCAACATTCAGGCCTGACATCTCTAGTATTCCTTCTAGTAGAAAAATTCAGAGTGTCACTGCTTTTCAGTTTCTTCTATAAAGTAAATGAAGGAGAAGTAAAAAAAAACAATGCACTCAAGCAAGAACGATAGAGGTTTGATGTAACAGGAAAAATGTGAAGCACATTTATTGCAATATAAATAGAATAGTACGTAACTTGGGCCCATTGGCCTTGTTGATATAAGGTAGAAATCTCTACCTTGGTCACATTTTCTTTTTGACAACACAAATAATATCAGAATAGAAGCTATTGCTCCCGAGAGGCTAAAGCCTTTTATTCCTCTAGTATTGCACAAAACAAGTGCTAACAGAAGCACTCATCCAATTTGCGAATTAGTAATATAGCAAAGAAAATATACCAACAATGAGGGTCATGAGGCACTGTTAAGGTAGAGCGGTAGCTAAGATATCTAACAAATTAATAGGAAATAACATACAAACAGTGAGGTCATGAGGTACCATGCAACTTGTAGCACGTTGAAGGGGTCCTACAACACAAGCAAGTATTCAATTTACTAATTAGTTTATGGTGAAATAATTGATATTCGATAATAGCAAGTAGAGGTTGTAGACTTTTGTCCAAAAACATTCAAAAAGGTTGCGAACTATGTCAGATCAGCGAGCCTAATCTTTTAAATTAATGCACACTACCATAAAAGAGAAACTAAATAATCAACACATTCCAGAAGGTTGACGATGAAGAACGTTGGAACTGTGGAAGTGAGTTTGGAGTGGGTTGTCCACAATTTTATGTGCATGAGGCAATAAGGCTAAGTGTTTAGAGCATTTTAAAATAACTGCAAGCTCAAGGTTTATTGACGGATATCTTGCTCTAAAAAGAAAAGAAAAAGGCTATTGAAGGGTCATGTGATTCTTAATAACATCACATGTTCATTTTACCACCATAGTCACCTTGACAAACATAGTTCCTTAGTGAATCGAAATTTGGATGCAAACTAACATAAATGTAACAAGATACTCTTTTAGTCTATTCATGGTATAACATTTTAAGTTTGCCTTGTTGATATGAACAAATCACTCATTCAAATGGAAACATTGTTATTTTTTATTCAATGATGATAATTAAGGAATCACTCTATAAATCAAAAGCATGTTTTTAAATTTAAAATACAAGTATACTAATTGAAATCTAAAATTAATACTAATTATACAGCCCAACAACTATGCTTTGCTGAAGTAGCTAGTGTTAATCAAGGCGGTGTTGGAAATATGCCCTAGAGGCAATAATAAAATGATTATTATTATATTTACTTGTTCATGATAATTGTCTATTATTCATGCTATAATTGTATTAACCGGAAACAGTGATACATGTGTGAATTCATAGACCACAACATGTCCCTAGTGAGCATCTAGTTGACTAGCTCGTTGATCATCAGATAGTCATGGTTTCCTGACTATGGACATTGGATGTCATTGATATCGGGATCACATCATTAGGAGAATGATGTGATGGACAAGACCCAATCCTAAGCATAGCACAAGATCGTGTAGTTCGTTTGCTAAAGCTTTTCTAATGTCAAGTATCAGTTCCTTAGAACATGAGATTGTGTAACTCTCGGATACCATAGGAGTGCTTTGGGTGTACCAAACGTCACAACGTAACTGGGTGACTATAAAGGTGCACTACAGGTATCTCCGAAAGTATCTGTTGGGTTGGCACGAATCGAGACTGGGATTTGTCACTCCGTATGACGGAGAGGTATCTCTGGGCCCACTCGGTAATGCATCATCATAATGAGCTCAATGTGACTAAGTGGTTAGTCACTGGATCATGCATTATGTAACGAGTAAAGTGACTTGCCGGTAACGAGATTGAACGAGGTATTGGGATACCGACGATCGAATCTCGGGCAAGTAATGTACCGATTGATAAAGGGAATTGTATACGGGATTAACTGAATCTCGACATCGTGGTTCATCCGATGAGATCATCGTGGAACACATGGGAGCCAACATGGGTATCCAGATCCCGTTGTTGGTTATTGGCCGGAGAGCTGTCTTGGTCATGTCTGCGTCATTCCCGAACCCGTAGGGTCTACACACTTAAGGTTCGATGACGCTAGGGTTATTAGGAAGACTTGTATGTGATTACCGAATGTTCTTCGGAGTCCAGGATGAGATCCCGGACGTCACGAGGAGTTCTAGAATGGTCCTGAGGTGAATATTTATATATGGGAAGTTGACATACGGTCACCAGAAAGGTTCGGGGGCATACCGGTATTGTACCGGGGCCACCAGAAGGGTTCCGGGGGTCCACCGGGAGGGGCCACCTCTCCCGGAGGGCCTCATGGGCTGTAGTGGGAAGGGAACCAGCCCTTAGAGGGCTGGGCGCATCCCCCCTTGGGCCCATGCGCCTAGGGTTGGGGGGGAAACCCTAAAGGGGGCGCCCCCCCTTGCTTGGGGGGCAAGTCCCCCCCTTGCCCCCCTCTAGATCTCATCTAGAGGGGGGCGACCCCCTTCCTCCTCCCCCTATAAATAGAGGGGCGAAGGGAGGGCTGCACACACATCTCCAAGGCGCAGACCCTCCCCTCCCCAACACCTCTCCTCTTCCGCAGAAGCTTGGCGAAGCCCTGCTGGAGTACTGCCTCTCCATCACCACCACGCCGTCGTGCTGCTGTTGGAGCTCTCTTCCTCAACCTCTCCCTCCTCCTTGCTGGATCAAGGCGCGGGAGACGTCTCCACCCCGTATGTGTGTTGAACGCGGAGGTGCCGTCCGTTCGGCGCTAGGATCATCGATGATTTGGATCATGGCGAGTACAACTCCATTAACCCCGTTCTCTTGAACGCTTCCGCTCGCGATCTACAAGGGTATGTAGATGCACCTCTCTCTCGTTGCTAGATGACTCCATAGATTGATCTTGGTGATGCATAGAAATTTTTTATTTTCTGCAACGATCTCCAACAGTGGTATCAGAGCTAGGTCTATGCGTAGTTTTTATGCATGAGTAGAACACAATTTTGTTGTGGGCGTAGATTTTGTCAATTTACTTGCCACTACTAGTATTATCTTGTTTCGGCGGCATTGTGGGATGAAGCGGCCCGGGCCGACCTTACACGTACACTTACGTGAGACAGGTTCCACCGACTGACATGCACTAGTTGCATAAGGTGGATAGCGGGTGTCTGTCTCTCCCACCTTAGTCGGATCTGGTTCGATGAAAAGGGTCCTTATAAAGGGTAAATAGAAATTGCCATATCACACTGTGGTTTGGCGTAGGTAAGAAACGTTCTTGCTAGGACCCTATAGTAGCCACGTAAAAACATGCAACAACAATTAGAGGACGTCTAACTTGTTTTTGCAGCATATGCCTTGTGATGTGATATGGCCAAAAAGGATGTGATGAATGAAATATATGTGATGTATGAGATTGATCATGTTCTTGTAATAGGAATCACGACTTGCATGTCGATGAGTATGACAACTGGCAGGAGCCATAGGAGTTGTCTTTATTTATTGTATGACCTGCGTGTCACTGAATAATGCCATGTAATTACTTTGCTTCTTTGCTAAACCATTAGCCATAGTAGTAGAAGTAATAGTTGGCGAGACAACTTCATGGAGACAAGATGATGGAGATCATGATGATGGAGATCATGGTGTCATGCCGGTGACGATCATGTCGCCCCGAAGATGGAGATCAAAGGAGCAAAATGATATTGGCCATATCATGTCACTATTTGATTGCATGTGAGTTTATCATGTTTTTGCATCTTATTTGCTTAGAACGATGGTAGTAAATAAGATGATCCCTCATAAAAATTTCAATAAAGTGTTCCCCCTAACTGTGCGCCGTTGCGAAAGTTCGTTGTTTCAAAGCACCACGTGATGATCGGGTGTGATAGATCCTAACATTCATATACAACGGGTGTAAGCCAGATTTACACATGCAAACCACTTAGGTTGACTTGACGAGCCTAGCATGTACAGACATGGCCTCGGAACACAAGAGACCGAAAGGTCGAACATGAGTCGTATAGAAGATACGATCAACATGGAGATGTTCACCGATGATGACTAGTCTGTCTCACGTGATGATCGGACACAGCCTAGTTGACTCGGATCATGTATCACTTAGATGACTAGAGGGATGCCTATCTGAGTGGGAGTTCATTAAATAATTTGATTAGATGAACTTAATTATCATGAACTTAGTCTAAAACATTTTGCAAAATGTCTTGTAGATCAAATGGCCCATGCTCATGTCAACCTCAACTTCAACGCGTTCCTAGAGAAAACCAAGCTGAAAGACGATGGTAGCAACTATACGGACTGGGTCCGGAACCTGAGGATCATCCTCATAGCTGCCAAGAAAGCATATGTCCTAGAAGCACCGCTAGGTGAAGCACCCGTCCCAATGAACCAAGACGTTATGAACGCTTGGCAGTCGCGTGTTGATGATTACTCCCTCGTTCAGTGCGGCATGCTTTACAGCTTTGAACCGGGGCGCCAAAAGCGTTTTGAGCAACATGGAGCATGTGAGATGTTCCAAGATCTGAAAATGGTTTTCCAAGCTCATGCCCGGGTCGAGCGATATGAAGTCTCTGACAAGTTCTACAGTTGTAAGATGGAGGAAAATAGTTCTGTCAGCGAGCACATACTCAAAATGTCTGGGTTGCACAACCGCTTGTCCCAGCTGGACATTAACCTCCTGGATGAGGCGGTCATTGACAGAATCCTTCAGTCGCTCCCACCTAGCTACAAGATCTTTGTGATGAACTACAATATGCAGGGGATGGTGAAAACTATTCCTGAGGTATTTTCAATGCTGAAATCAGCAGAGGTAGAAATCAAAAAGGAACATCAAGTGTTGATGGTCAATAAAACCACTAGTTTCAAGAAAGGCAAGGGTAAGAAGAACTTCAAGAAGGACGGCAAGGGAGTTGCCGCGCCCGGTAAGCCAGTTGCAGGGAAGAAGCCAAAGCACGGACCCAAACCTGAGAAAGAGTGTTTTTATTGCAAGGGGAACGGTCACTGGAAGCGGAACTGCCCCAAGTACTTAGCGGATAAGAAGGCCGGCAACACCAAAGGTATATGTGATATACATGTTATTGATGTGTACCTTACCAATACTCGTAGTAGCTCCTGGGTATTTGATACCGGTGCGGTTGCTCATATTTGTAACTCAAAACAGGAGCTACGGAATAAGCGGAGACTGGCGAAGGACGAGGTGACGATGCGCGTCGGGAATGGTTCCAAGGTTAATGTGATCGCCGTCGGCACACTACCTCTACATTTACCTACGGGATTAGTTTTAAACCTCAATAATTGTTATTTAGTGCCAGCTTTGAGCATGAACATTGTATCTGGATCTCGTTTAATACGAGATGGCTACTCATTTAAATCCGAGAATAATGGTTGTTCTATTTATATGAGAGATATGTTTTATGGTCATGCCCTGCTGGTCAATGGTTTATTCTTAATGAATCTCGAACGTGATGTTACACATATTCATAGTGTGAATACCAAAAGATGTAAGATTGATAATGATAGTCCCACATATCTGTGGCACTACCGCCTTGGTCACATTGGTGTCAAACGCATGAAGAAGCTCCATACAGATGGACTTTTGGAGTCTCTTGATTTCGAATCATTTGACACGTGCGAACCATGCCTCATGGGCAAAATGACCAAGACTCCGTTCTCCGGAACAATGGAGCGAGCAACCAACTTATTCGAAATTATACATACTGATGTGTGCGGTCCAATGAGCGTTGAGGCTCGCGGTGGCTATCGTTATGTTCTCACCCTCACTGATGACTTAAGTAGATATGGGTATGTCTACTTGATGAAACACAAGTCTGAGACCTTTGAAAAGTTCAAGGAATTTCAGAATGAGGTAGAGAATCAACGTGACAGAAAAATAAAGTTCTTACGATCAGATCGTGGGGGAGAATATTTAAGTCACGAGTTTGGTACGCACTTAAGGAAATGTGGAATTGTTTCACAACTCACGCCGCCTGGAACACCTCAGCGTAACGGTGTGTCCGAACATCGTAATCACACTCTATTGGATATGGTGCGGTCTATGATGTCTCTTACCGATTTACCGCTATCATTTTAGGGATACGCTTTAGAGACAGCTACATTCACTTTAAATAGGGCACCGTCTAAATCCGTTGATATGACACCGTATGAGTTATGGTTTGGAAAGAAACCTAAGTTGTCGTTTCTAAAAGTTTGGGGATGCGATGCTTATGTCAAGAAACTTCAACCTAAAAAGCTCGAACCCAAGTCGGAAAAATGCGTCTTCATAGGATACCCTAAGGAAATCATTGGGTATACCTTCTACCTTAGATACGAAGGCAAGATCTTTGTTGCCAAGAATGGGTCCTTTCTGGAGAAAGAGTTTCTCTCAAAAGAATTAACTGGGTGGAAAGTGGAACTTGATGAAGTACTGCTTCTTGAACCAGTAAGTAGCACAGCTCAGGAAGATGTTCCTGTGGTGCCTACACCAACTAGAGAGGAAGTTAATGATGATGATCAAGGTACTTCGGATCAAGTTACTACTAAACTTCGTAGGTCCACAAGGACATGTTCTACACAAGAATGGTATGGCAACCCTGTCCTAGAAATCATGTTGTTAGACAACGGTGAACCTTCGAACTATGAAGAAGCAAAGGCGGGCCCAGATTCCAACAAATGGCTTGAAGCCATGCAATCCGAGATAGGATCCATGTATGAAAACAAAGTGTGGACTTTGACAGACTTGCCCGATGATCGACGAGCGATAGAAAATAAATGGATCTTTAAGAAGAAGACGGACGCAGATGGTAATGTTACCATCTATAAAGCTCGACTTGTCGCTAAGGGTTATCGGCAAGTTCAAGGAGTTGACTACGATGAGACTTTCTCTCCCGTAGCGATGGTGAAGTCCGTCCGAATCATGTTAGCAATTGTCGCATACTATGATTATGAGATATGGCAAATGGACGTCAGAACGGCATTCCTTAATGGCTATCTTAAGGAAGAGTTGTATATGATGCAGCCGGAAGGTTTTGTCGATCCTAAGAATTCTAACAAGGTATGGAAGCTCCAGCGATCCATCTATGGGCTGGTGCAAGCATCTCGGAGTTGGAACATTCACTTTGATGAGATGATCAAAGCGTTTGGGTTTATGCAGACTTATGGAGAAGCCTGCGTTTACAAGAAAGTGAGTGGGAGCTCTGTAGCATTTCTCATATTATATGTGGATGACATACTTTTGATGGGAAATGATATAGAACTTTTGGACATCATAAAGGCCTACTTGAATAAGTGTTTTTCAATGAAGGACCTTGGAGAAGCTGCTTATATATTAGGCATCAAGATCTATAGAGATAGATCGAGACGCCTCATAGGTGTTCCACAAAGCACATACCTTTGATAAGATATTGAAGAATTTCAATATGGATCAGTCCAAGAAGGGGTTCTTGCCTGTGTTGCAAGGTGCGAAATTGAGCTCGGCTCAATCCCCGACCACGACAGAAGATAAAGAAAAGATGAGTGTCATCCCCTATGCCTCGGCCATAGGGTCTATTATGTATGTCATGCTATGTACCAGACCTGATGTAAACCTTGCCGTAAGTTTGGTTGCAAGACACCAAAGTAATCCCGACATGGAACACTGGACAGTGGTCAAGAATATCCTGAAGTATCTGAAAAGGACTAAGGATATGTTTCTTGTTTGTGGAGGTGACGAAGAGATCGTCGTAAAGGGTTACGTCGATTCTAGCTTTGACACAGATCTGGATGACTCCAAGTCACAAACCGGATACGTGTATATTTTGAATAGTGGGGTAGTAAGCTGGTGCAGCAGCAAGCAGAGCATCATGGCGGGATCTACATGTGAAGCGGAGTACATGGCAGCCTCGGAGGCAGCGCATGAAGCAATCTGGATGAAGGAGTTCATCACCGAGCTAGGAGTTATTCCCAATGCGTCGGGGTCGATCACTCTCTTCTGTGACAACATTGGAGCTATTGCCCTTGCCAAGGAGCCCAGGTTTCTCAAGAAGACCAGGCACATCAAGCGTCACTTCAACCCCATTCATGAAAATGTTCAAGATGGAGACATAGATATTTGCAAAGTGCATACGGATCTGAATGTCGCAGATCCGTTGACTAAACCTCTTCCGCGAGCAAAACATGATCAACACCAGAACTCTATGGGTGTTCGATTCATCACAGTGTAACTAGATTACTGACTCTAGTGCAAGTGGGAGACTGTTGGAAATATGCCCTAGAGGCAATAATAAAATTATTATTATTATATTTCCTTGTTCATGATAATTGTCTATTATTCATGCTATAATTGTATTAACCGTAAATAGTGATACATGTGTGAATTCATAGACCACAACATGTCCCTAGTGAGCCTCTAGTTGACTAGCTCGTTGATTAATAGATAGTCATGGTTTCCTTTGGATGTCATTGATAACGGGATCACATCATTAGAAGAATGATGTGATGGACAAGACCCAATCCTAAGCATAACACAAGATCGTGTAGTTCGTTTGCTAAAGCTTTTCTAACGTCAAGTATCAATTCCTTAGACCATGAGATTGTGTAACTCCCGGATACCGTAGGAGTGCTTTGGGTGTACCAAACGTCACAACGTAACTGGGTGACTATAAAGGTGCACTACAAGTATCTCTGAAAGTATCTGTTGGGTTGGCACAAATTGAGACTGGGATTTGTCACTCCGTATGACGGAGAGGTATCTCTGGGCCCACTCGGTAATGCATCATCATAATGAGCTCAATGTGACTAAGTGGTTAGTCACGGGATCATGCATTATGTAACGAGTAAAGTGACTTGCCGGTAACGAGATTGAACGAGGTATTGGGATACGGACGATCGAATCTCGGTCAAGTAACATACCGATTGATAAAGGGAATTGTATACGGGATTACCTTAATCCTCGACATCGTGGTTCATCCGATGAGATCATCGTGGAACACATGGGATCCAACATGGGTATCCAGATCCCGCTGTTGGTCATTGGCCGGAGTGCTGTCTCGGTCATGTCTGTGTGATTCCCGAACCTGTAGGGTCTACACACTTAAGGTTCGATGACGCTAGGGTTATTAGGAAGACTTGTATGTGATTACCGAATGTTGTTCGGAGTCCCGGATGAGATCCCGGACGTCACGAGGAGTTCCGGAATGGTCCGGAGGTGAAGATTTATATATGGGATGTTGACATACGGTCACCGGAAAGGTTCGGGGGCATACCGGTATTGTACCGGGGCCACCGGGAGGGGCCACCTCTCCCGGAGGGCCTCATGGGCCGTAGTGGGAAGGGAACCAGCCCTTACAGGTCTGGGCGCATCCCCCCTTGGGCCCATGTGCCTAGGGTTGGGGGGAGGAATCCCTAAAGGGGGCGCCCCTCCCCCCTTGCCTGGGGGGCAAGTCCCCCACTTGGCCGCCGCCCCCCTCTAGATCTCATCTAGAGGGGGCCGGCCCCCTTCCTCCTCCCCCTATAAATAGAGGGGCGAGCGGAGGGCTGGACACACACCTCCAAGGCATATCCCCTCCCCTCCCCAACATCTCTCCTCCTCTGTAGAAGCTTGGCGAAGACCTGCCGGAGTACTGGCTCTCCATCACCACCACGCAGTCGTGCTGCTGTTGGAGCTATCTTCCTCAACCTCTCCCTCCTCATTGCTGGATCAAGGCGTGGGAGACGTCTCTGCCCCGTACATGTGTTGGACGCGGAGGTGCGTCCATTCGGCGCTAGGATCATCGGTGATTTGGATCACGATGAGTACGACTCCATCAACCCTGTTCTCTTGAACGCTTCCGCTCGCGATCTACAAGGGTATGTAGATGAACCTCTCTCTCGCTCGTTGCTAGATGACTCCATAGATTGATCTTGGTGATGCGTAGAAATTTTTTATTTTCTGCAACGATCTGCAACAGGCGGTTCGAGTTAATTATTAGAATTCTAGAAACCGAACAAAAATGAATAATCTTGCATCACAAACCTCCGCATGAAGTTGTTCCACATGCATCCACTGTCTACCATTATAGTGGTTTTATACTGTAGGATCTCGAAGTAAGTCTAGAGGGGGGTGATTAGACTACTTGACCAAATAAAAACTTAACCTTTTCCCAATTTTATTCTTTGGCAGATTTTAGCAAACTTAGCACAAGTCAAGCAACCTTAACACAATTCAAGCAAGCATACAAAGAGTATATGAGCAGCGGAAAATAAAGCATGCAACTTGCAAGAATGTAAAGGGAAGGGTTTGGAGATTTCAAATGCAATTTGGAGACACGGTGATTTTTGAGCCGTGGTTCCGATAGGTGGTGCTATCGTACATCCACGTTGATGGAGACTTCAACCCACGAAGGGTAACGGCTGCGCGAGTCCACGGAGGGCTCCACCCAAGAAGGGTCCATGAAGAAGCAACCTTGTCTATCCCACCATGGCCGCCGCCCATGAAGGACTTGCCTCACTAGCGGTAGATCTTCACGAAGTAGGCGATATCCTTGCCCTTACAAACTCCTTGGTTCAACTCCACAATCTTGTCGAAGGCTCCCAAGTGACACCTAGCCAATCTAGGAGACACCACTCTCCAAGAAGTAACAAATGGTGTGTTGATGATGAACTCCTTGCTCTTGTGCTTCAAATGATAGTCTCCCCAACACTCAACTCTCTCTCACAGGATTTGGATTTGGTGGAAAGAAGATTTGAGTGGAAAGCACTTGGGGAAGGCTAGAGATCAAGATTCATATGGTAGGAATGGAATATCTTGGTCTCAACACATGAGTAGGTGGTTTTCTCTCAGAAATGGTAAGTTGGAAGTGTAGGTTTGTTCTGATGGCTCTCTCCACGAATGAAGAGGAGGTGGAGGGGTATATATAGCCTCCACACAAAATCTAACCGTTACACACAATTTACCAATCTCGGTGGGACCGAATCAACAGACTCGGTCAGACCGATTTAGTAAACAATGTGACCATTAGGGTTTTCGGTGGGACCGACATGCAACTCGGTAGGACCGATATGGTTAGGGTTAGGGCATAACGTAATCTCAGTGAGACCGATTACACAAACTCGTTGAGACCGACTTTGGTAATAAGCTAACCAGAGAGTTGGTCAGGCAAACTTGGTGTGACCGATTACACAAACTCGGTGAGACCGACTTTGGTAATAAGTTAATCAGAGAGTTGGTCAGGCAAACTCGGTGTGACCGATTACACAAACTCGGTGGGGCCGATTTTGTTAATAAGTTAACCAGAGAGTTTGCATTTTAATCTCGGTAGGACCGATTACTCAAACTCGCTAAGACCGATTTTGATAATGGACATACACAGAAAGATTACAAGCCCATCTCGGTGAGACTGATTTGCCTAGGGTTTGTGGCAGTGGCTGTGACATCTGAACTCGGTGGCCCCGGATAGAAAGAATCGGTGGGGCCGAGTTTGACTTTAGGTTTAGGTCATATGTGGATGTGGGAAAGTAGTTGAGGGTTTTGGAGCATGTCACTAAGCACTATGAAGCAAGAAACTCATTAAGCAACACCTCATCCCTCCTTGATAGTATTGGCTTTTCCTATAGACTCAATGTGATCTTGGATCACTAAAATGTAAAATGTAGAGTCTTGAGCTTGCAGCTTGAGCCAATCTTGTGTCCTTAGCATCTTGAAGGGGTTCCACATCCTTTAGTTCATGCCACTTCATTGTTGAACTTATCTGAAAATATACTAGATAAAAGTGTTAGTCCAACAAGAGATATGTTGACATTAATTACCAAAATCACCTAGGGAGCACTTGTGCTTTCATATACCATGGTTGCAACACATGAGATAAGATCGTTTCTAATGTT
>NC_041389.1:481858776-481865386 GCF_002162155.2 Triticum dicoccoides | reverse complement strand
CCCCCCTGCCCGCTTCCGCCGCGCCGCCGCCGGATGGCCGGCCGGCAAGGCCATGTAGCGCTCCAGGAAGGTGGCTGCAGGGCGGATCCGTCCCCACCGTGCCATCCACCCCCCGCCCCTGCCCCCGGCTCCGCGTCCTGTTGCTCCTGCGCGGGGACCTTCTTCCCAGATGTTGCACGTCTCTGCCGGTCCGCGGCGGGCGCGGCGTGCCGGCCACGGCTGCTCAGTGCCACCCCCTGCAGTCCTCCTCTCCTCCCTCCGTGCACGGCCCAGCTCTGCTGGTGCTGCTGGTCTTGGGTTGGACAGAGGTACTACAGCCGGCCGCGGAGGTGCTCGCGGCCTCCCTTCCTGTAGGCAGCCCCCTTCGTCACCGGTGTTGGGGAACGTTGCAGAAAATAAAAAGTTTATACGCTTTCACCAAGATCAATCTATGAGTTCATCCAGCAACGAGAGAGAGGAGTGCATCTACATACCCTTGTAGATCGCGAGCGGAAGTGTTCAAGAGAACGGGGTTGAGGGAGTCGTACTCGTCGTGATCCAAATCACCGGAGATCCTAGCGCCGAACGTATGGCACCTCCGCGTTCAACACACGTACGGTTGAGGAAGACGTCTCCTCCTTCTTGATCCTACAAGGGGAAGGAGAGGTTGATGAAGATCCAGCAGCAGGATGGCGTGGTGGTGGATGCAGCAGCGATCTCGGCAGGGCTTCGCCAAGCTTCTGCGAGAGGGAGAGGTGTAGCAAGGGGAGAGGGAGGCGCCAAGAGCATGGGTGCGGCTGCCGTCCCTCCCCCCTCTTTATATAGGGCCCCTAAGGGGGGCGCCAGCCCTAGGAGATGGGATCTCCAAGGGGGGGCAGCGGCCAAGGGGGTGGCTTGCCCCCCCAAGGCAAGTGGAGGCGCCCCCCACCCCTAGGGTTTCCAACCCTAGGCGCAGGAGGGGGCCAAGGGGGGCGCACCAGCCCACCAGGGGCTGGTTCCCCTCCCACTTCAGCCCATGGGGCCCTCCGGGATAGGTGGCCCCACCCGATGGACCCCCGGGACCCTTCCGGTGGTCCCGGTACAATACCGGTAACCCCCGAAACTTTTCCGATGGCCGAAACTTCACTTCCTATATATAATCCTTTACCTCCGGAAACCATTCCGGAACTCCTAGTGACGTCCAGGATCTCATCCGGGACTTCGAACAACTTTCGGGTTACTGCATACTCATATCTCTACAACCCTAGCGTCACCGAACCTTAAGTGTGTAGACCCTACGGGTTCGGGAGACATGCAGACATGACCGAGACGCCTCTCCGATCAATAACCAACTGCGGGATCTGGATACCCATGTTGGCTCCCACATGCTCCTCGATGATCTCATCGGATGAACCACGACGTCGAGGACTCAAGCAATCCCGTATACAATTCCTTTTGTGAAAAAGGTATGTTACATGCCCGAGATTCGATCGTCGGTATCCTAATACCTCGTTTAATCTCGTTACCGGCAAGTCACTTTACTCGTACCGTAATGCATGATCCCGTGACCAGACACTTGGTCACATTGAGCTCATTGTGATGATGCATTACCGAGTGGGCCCAGAGATACCTCTCCATCATACGGAGTGACAAATCCCAGTCTCGATTCGTGCCAACCCAACAGACACTTTCGGAAATACCCGTAGTGTACCTTTATAGTCACCCAGTTACGTTGTGACGTTTGGCACACCCAAAGCACTCCTACGGTATCCGGGAGTTGTAGAATCTCATGGTCTAAGGAAATGATACTTGACATTTGGAAAAGCTCTAGCTAAACGAACTACACGATCTTTGAGCTATGCTTAGGATTGGGTCTTGTCCATCACATCATTCTCCTAATGATGTGATCCCGTTATCAATGACATCCTATGCCCATAGTCAGGAAACCATGACTATCTGTTGATCAACGAGCTAGTCAACTAGAGGCTCACTAGGGACACGTTGTGGTCTATGTATTCACACGTGTATTACGATTTCCGGATAACACAATTATAGCATGAATAACAGACAATTATCATGAACAAAGAAATATAATAATAACCATTTTATTATTGCCTCTAGGGCATATTTCCAACAGTCTCCCACTTGCACTAGAGTCAATCATCTAGTTACATTGTGATGAATCGAACACCCATGGAATTCTGGTGTTGATCATGTTTTGCCCTAGGGAGAGGTTTAGTCAACGGATCTGCTACATTCAGGTCCGTATGTACTTTACAAATATCTATGTCTCCATCTTGAACATTTTCACGAACGGAGTTGAAGCGACGCTTGATGTGCCTAGTCTTCTTGTGAAACCTGGGCTCCTTGGCAAGTGCAATAGCTCCAGTGTTGTCACAGAAGAGTTTGATCGGCCCCGACACATTGGGTATGACTCCTAGGTCGGTGATGAACTCCTTCACCCAGATTGCTTCATGCGCTGCCTCCGAGGCTGCCATGTACTCTGCTTCACATGTAGATCCCGCCACGATGCTTTGCTTGCAATTGCACCAGCTTACTGCCCCACCATTCAAAATATACACGTATCCGGTTTGTGACTTAGAGTCATCCAGATCTGTGTCGAAGCTAGCATCGACGTAACCCTTTACGACGAGCTCTTCGTCACCTCCATAAACAAGAAACATATCCTTAGTCCTTTTCAGGTACTTTAGGATGTTCTTGACCGTTGTCCAGTGTTCCATGCTCGGATTACTTTGGTACCATCCTACCAAACTTACGGCAAGGTTTACATCAGGTCTGGTACACAGCATGGCATACATAATAGACCCTATAGCTGAGGCATAGGGGATGACACTCATCTTTTCTCTATCTTCTACCGTGGTCGGGCATTGAGCTGAGCTCAATTTCACACCTTGCAATACAGGCAAGAACCCTTTCTTGGACTGGTCCATATTGAACTTCTTCAATATCTTATCAAGGTATGTTCTTTGTGAAAGACCTATGAGGCGTCTCGATCTATCCCTATAGATCTTGATGCCTAATATGTAAGCAGCTTCTCCAAGGTCCTTCATTGAAAAACACTTATTCAAGTAGGCCTTAATGCTGTCCAAGAGTTCTATATCATTTCCCATCAAAAGTGTGTCATCTACATATAATATGAGAAATGCTACATCGCTCCCACTCACTTTCTTGTAAACGCAGGCTTCTCCATAAGTCTGCATAAACCCAAACGCTTTGATCATCTCATCAAAGCGAATGTTCCAACTCCAAGATGCTTGCACCAGCCCATAAATGGATCGCTGGAGCTTGCATACCTTGCTAGCATTCTCAGGGTCGACAAAACCTTCCGGCTGCATCATATACAATTCTTCCTTAAGATGACCGTTAAGGAATGCCGTTTTGACATCCATTTGCCATATCTCATAATCATAGTATGCGGCAATTGCTAACATGATTCGGACGGACTTTAGCTTCGCTACGGGAGAGAATGTCTCATCGTAGTCAACCCCTTGAACTTGCCGATAACCCTTAGTGACAAGTCGAGCTTTATAGATGGTAACATTATCATCCGCGTCCGTCTTCTTCTTAAAGATCCATTTGTTTTCTATCACTCGCCGATCATCGGGCAAGTCTGTCAAAGTCCATACTTCGTTTTCATACATGGATCCTATCTCGGATTGCATGGCTTCAAGCCATTTGTTGGAATCTGGGCCCGCCATTGCTTCTTCATAGTTCAAAGGTTCACCGTTGTCTAACAACATGATTTCCAGGACAGGGTTGCCATACCACTCTGGTGTGGAACGTGTCCTCGTGGACCTACGAAGTTCAGTAGTAACTTGATCCGTAGTACCTTGATCATCATCATTAACTTCCTCTTCAGTTGGTGCTGGCACCACAGGAACATCTTCCTGAGCTGCGCTACTCACCGGTTCAAGAGGTAGTACTTCATAAAGTTCCACTTTCCTCCCACTTACTTCTCTCGAGAGAAACTCTTTCTCCAGAAAGGACCCGTTCTTGGCAAAAAAGATCTTGCCTTCGGATCTGAGGTAGAAGGTATACCCAATGGTTTCCTTAGGGTATCCTATGAAGACGCATTTTTCCGACTTGGGTTCAAGCTTTTCAGGTTGAAGTTTCTTGACATAAGCATCGCATCCCCAAACTTTTAGAAACGACAACTTAGGTTTCTTCCCAAACCATAATTCATACGGTGTCGTCTCAACGGATTTAGGCGGTGCCCTATTTAAAGTGAACGTAGTTGTCTCCAGAGCGTATCCCCAAAAAGATAGCGGTAAATCGGTAAGAGACATCATAGATTGCACCATATCCAATAAAGTGCGATTACGACGTTCGGACACACCATTACGCTGAGGTGTTCCAGGCGGCGTGAGTTGTGAAACGATTCCACATTTCCTTAAGTGCGTACCAAATGCACGACTTAAATATTCTCCTCCACGATCTGATCGTAGGAACTTAATCTTCCAGTCATGTTGATTCTCTACCTCATTCTGAAACTGCTTGAACTTTTCAAAGGTCTCAGACTTGTGTTTCATCAAGTAGACATACCCATATCTACTCAAGTCATTAGTGAGAGTGAGAACATAACAATATCCTTCGCGAGCCTCAACGCTCATTGGACCGCACACATTGGTATATATGATTTCCAATAAGTTGGTTGCTCGCTCCATTGTTCTGGAGAACGGAGTCTTGGTCATTTTGCCCATGAGGCATGGTTCGCATGTGTCAAATGATTCATAATCGAGAGACTCTAAAAGTCCATCAGCATGGAGCTTCTTCATGCGCTTGACACCAATGTGACCAAGGCGGCAGTGCCACAAGTATGTGGGACTATCGTTATCAACTTTACATCTTTTGGTATTCACACTATGAATATGTGTAACATTACGTTCGAGATTCATTAAGAATAAACCATTGACCATCGGGGCATGACCATAAAACATATCTCTCATATAAATAGAACAACCATTATTCTCGGATTTAAATGAGTAGCCATCTCGCATCAAACGATGTCACGACCGGTTTTCCAATAAAAATATTTATTGAGAAACCAATCTTTTGAGTCCAGTATGAGAGAAATCCTCCTCACTGGTAGACAAATTCTTGATATAATAAGCCAGTAGCATAGGATATATTACAGGGTTGAGCTAGGGCTGCTCAACAAATTATTACAAGCGCGCCAATAATTATACATAATGGCGGATATGACACAATGGGGTGGTGGCATACTACTGACTCGAGGATAAAGTGATGGTGGAATAACACAGTGGGGAGTGTGATAACACGACTCTCAAACTGGCATCTCATCGAGCGTCGAGGTGAGGCTCGATAAATTTATTCGGGTTGCGGAAGCGGATATAATATAGTGACCAAATCCAGGGTCGCACGAGACTGACTGGGATTCCTCTAGGCGTCGGACTCGCTATCGAACTCTTCATCCATGAGATCGCCTTCGTCAGCATCTGGCCAAATCAACAAGCCAGTGAGTACTTTGAAAGTACTCGCAAGACAGTTCAGACGTAAGATATAACAAATGCATGCATGAATGCGTCATGATTAATTCACCAATGTACATTTAAAGTATTAGCAGGCAAGGTAAGCAAAGAGGGAATCGGCGGTAGTCCACCTGAAATCCCGACAGAAATATAAATGGAAACCGATCGGGTGTCTGAAGCGACGCCTCGAAAGGTGAACAAATAAATAAAGGAGAAAATCATGCCACAGTCGGGCGTCTTAGTGACACCACATAAAGGGCTTTAAAAGAAATGCCACAGTCGGACGTCGGGGCGACATCACAGAAAGGGCTTTAAAAGAAATGCCACAGTCGGACATCGGGGCGACATCACAGAGAGGGCTTTAAAAGAAATGCCACAGTCGGACGTCGGGGCGACATCACAGAAAGGGCTTTAAAAGAAATGCCACAGTCGGACGTCGGTGCGACATCACAGAAAGTGCTTTAAAAGAAATGCCACAGTCGGACGTCGGGGCGACATCACAGAGAGGGCTTTTATTCACAGGTAAATAATACTCATAATAAACATTTAATTCATAAGAATAAATGGGTTAGTCCATCCACAGGGATAATCATTTAACCGGAATTAGCACTCAAGCGAATCACCGGAGTCTCTGCCATCAAAACCGACATTTGATTAGGATAAGATAATATCGATCTGGGACAGGGAATAGATGATTTCGAGGAATATAAGACTCTGCAGAGTTTGTACAAAATTTTTCCCACAGCCAACGGATTTCCGTAGTCACGAAGGACTAGTTCCGTTTACGGTATTTCGGAAGAAAACACAGCTAACCAGTACACACCCATCCTACCTCTCGATGCTAGGAATCACCCTAGACATCGTCCAAGAAAAACTTTTGAGACGGGGAGATCACAATCTCGAATAGCATGGGATCAAATTTATATACGCGCGCTCTAAGGGGTGCCCCCCTCTCGGTCCCAACCGGAAACACCCATGCCCCCTGACCGGATGACTGGCTTTAATCCAGGGCCATGGAACCATCATCACGGCCTCTCCTTTTGGTGTGTACCAGAAAAGCGGTTTACAACTTACTAAACCATATTCCTTGCGGAAAACATGTGGTAGTACAGGGAAGGAAATGAGAGGAATTGGACCGATAC
>NC_041389.1:481848910-481858766 GCF_002162155.2 Triticum dicoccoides | reverse complement strand
CGTCTTAGCGACACCACATAAAGGGCTTTAAAAGAAATGCCACAGTCGGACGTCGGGGCGACATCACAGAAAGGGCTTTAAAAGAAATGCCACAGTCGGACGTCGGGGCGACATCACAGAGAGGGCTTTAATAGAAATGCCACAGTCGAACGTCGGGGCGACATCACAGAAAGGGCTTTAAAAGAAATGCCACAGTCGGACGTCGGGGCGACATCACAGAAAGGGCTTTATTCACAAGTAAATAATACTCATAATAAATATTCAATTCATGATAATAAACAGGTTAGTCCACCCACAGGAATAACATTTAACCGGACTTAGCACTCATGGGATTCACCGGAGTCTCTGTCATCAAACTGATACTGTTAGGACAAGATAATACGAATTTGGACATGGAATAGATGATTCAAGGAATGTATGACTCTGCAGAGTTTGTACAAAAATTTTCCCATAGCCAACGGATTTCCGTAGTCACGAAGGACTAGTTCCGTTTACGGTTTTTCGGAAGAAAACACAGCTATCCAGTACACACCCATCCTACCTCTCGATGCCAGGACTCACCCTAGACATCGTCCAAGAAAAACTTTTGAGACGGGGAGATCACAATCTCGAATAGCATGGGATCAAATTTATATACGCGCGCTCTAAGGGGTGCCCCCCTCTCGGTCCCAACTGGAAACACCCATGCCCCCTGACCGGATGACTGGCTTTAATCCAGGGCCATGGAACCATCATCTCGGCCTCTCCTTTTGGTGTGTACCAGGAAAGCGGTTTGCAACTTACTAAACCATATTCCTTGCGGAAAACATGTGGTAGTACAGGGAAGGAAATGAGAGGAACTGGACCGATACGGTTTGACACTGAAGTCATATAGTCTGGCATAAGACTGGCATGCTACGACACTGCCATCTTACCCATCCTCATGCCAACATATGGCCATTCATACTCACATCCATCCACTTATGGATCATCGAACTCACTTACCTCAACATTGCATAAAATAACGTTCATCGGTATGCTCATCAACATGCCATGAAACTAACTAAATGCAAAACATGCCAAGACACTCATCATATCAAAAGTTCAAACATGCTTGCCTGGTTCAGAGTAGTCGGAGCCTAGCTCGGTGAAGTTCGCGGCTCCGTCACCTCCTTCGGTATCTATGGTATAAAGAAAATATATGCGCTATCGTAAATACCAAGGGGTGCACAAAAAGTATTCCCAATATTTTTCAAATAAATCTGATAAAAAACTAGACAAAATTTTAAAGAGAACAGAAAAAGAATCAATCAAAAATACCTTTCTATTTAAAAGTTATAAGGGTTTTAATCCAGGGACTCATCTGTAATGAAACAGAAAGTTTCCAGGGGCTAGTTTATAAAAACAGAAAACGCTTCGGCAGAAACTACGCCAGCCCAAAGGGAAAGCGCATTTGGCAGAAGGCGTTTTCAGAAAACGCTTCGTTTAGAAAGGACAGAGAGGCTGACAGCGGGTCCCACTTGTCATGCTTAAACTTTCAAATGGGAGGGACGAGGCTCGTCGGCGCCCGAGGGCTGCGGTGGTCGCCGGCGGCGATCCACGGCGAGGTAAGGGGATCGGAGGTTACCAACATGCTCACCGTTTCCTTCCGCAATGGTGGGTGGTGGTGTTGGTCGCCGGGGTGCACCACGTCGACGGCGGTCTCAACCCCGGCGGACGGTGGTTCGGGCGTGGATGGAGCTCGTCGGAGAGGACTGCAAAGGCCAAATTGATGAGGGGGTTAGAGTACTGGGTGTGAGAGAGGGCTACGGACGAGGTTTGGGCGCCGGAGATGGCCTCACCGGAGTGAATCAAGCTGGAGGCCGAGGCGGAGCAAGGCGGCCGGAGTTGGGGAAGGAGACCTCCTCGAGGTCCTCCTGGTGGCTTGGCAGGGTCCTGGGGAGGTGCAGTGAAGGTGCATGCTCGAGCGCGAGCTCGGGTTCCTTTTTATAGGCGATTCGAGGCGGTGGCCAAGAACGGGGTTCTCCGGCGAAGCTTACGGCGGCGCAGGGCATTGGTCGGGGAGGATTAGGGGTCGAGCGCCGTCGTGGGGGTTCAATGGGTCCGTTTAGGTGCTAAACTGGCCGGGGTTTGGGTGTTTGGGTCGAGCTCGACGGAACGGGGGTGGCGCGGCCCGTCGGCGGCAGGGAGCATGTTCCGTGCTTGCCGGGCCACGGTGATGGTGCCACGGGCGTGCGCTGGCATGCATGAGGCCCGGAGAGCCAGGGGGCTTTGGGCGGCGCTGAACAGCGTTCTGCCGTGGTGTGCCTTCTGTCGGCCGCCACGGGAGGTCCCGACGCCGCAGAAGACGCCGGCGAGGGCGGGCCAGCGCGCCACCGACGCCAGGAAGGCTCCACGCACGCGTGTGAAGCTCCGGACAAGAGGGAGGGGCTGCGAGCATCGAGCCAAGCGCACTGTGAGCTTGCGATTGAACTCTGAAGAAAACGACACTGTAAAACTGAATTTTACTAAACTTTACTGAAAATGCAAAGAACAGTGCAGCTCAGGTGTTCGACAGAATGCTTTTGGCATCTAGGGATTTTTCCTTGAGCTGAAATTTGGTGGAGTGGCTTCTCATTGCTCTAGTAGGCTGCATGATTTTTGGTGGAATTTTTGGAGGAGTGTAGATATGAATTTCATCAAATTTGTCAAATCTGGTCCAAACTTGCAGTGAGTGAAATTTGAAATATTTGAAAAGAAGAAGAGTGGATCAAGATGGTTCTAGGTTGTGGGTACTAAAGACAATCCAGGGAAGTTGGTTTGGGATAAAAACTCAAAGGCAAAGTGGTACTTGCTTTGAAAATCACTTAGGCTCAAAATAATTTGCAGAAATATTTTGGGAGATAAAATAATTGAAATAAAATCCAAAACTTGTTTGGACTTGTTGAGACAGAGGATTTAAATTGCTCAAAGGTGGAGGGAGGGGTTTTGAGAAGATTTACTATAGGAGACATGGTAAAACCATGGGTGGTTTCAAAAAGAAAGAAGTCCCAAAACTCCTAGGGTTTCTTTTTTTAAATGAAAATAAATAAGTTTGAGAGGGTAACAACCAGAAGGAAAAGCTTCCAAAAAATCAACACCAAATTTGAAAGGGAAAAGAAAATCCTTGCCAAAGGAAAGGAAGTTTTTAAGAGGAAGGATTTCTGGAAAAGAATTTTTTTTAAAGCCCTCTCTTAAAAATCCAACAAAGTTTTTGATAAAAACCAAATTAAAATTTTGGAGTGTCACAACACCTACCCCCTTAGGAAAAATCTCGTCCCCGAGATTTCAGCTGATCCTTAAATAAGTGTGGATGCTCTGTCCGAAGAAAATCCTCTCTTTCCCAAGTTGCTTCACTGTCGGTGTGATTGCTCCACTGGACTTTGAAAAACTTGATGGTCTTCTGTCGGGTCCTCCTTTCAGACTCCTCTAATATTCTTACGGGACGTTCCCGATAAGTGAGGTCTGGCTGCACGTCAATGTTTTCATGGGATACTTGTTTCTCTGGGTTGCTTACGCACTTCCTCAATTGCGAGACATGGAACACGTCGTGGACATCGGATAA
The DNA here is from genome assembly GCF_002162155.2 of Triticum dicoccoides. Lineage (NCBI taxonomy): Eukaryota > Viridiplantae > Streptophyta > Magnoliopsida > Poales > Poaceae > Triticum > Triticum dicoccoides. Next base: position 481,855,204 of record NC_041389.1, on the reverse strand, counting down.
TTCCTCGGGTAAGTCTAGCTGGTAGGCTACCGTGCCTCTTCGTGCCCTTATACAGAAAGGTCCGATGAATCTTGGTGCTAGCTTCCCTTTAATCTTGAATCATTGCAATCCTCTCATAGGGGATACTCTCAGGTATACGAACTCACCGGGTTCGAAGCTGACCCTATGATGTTTCTGATCATAATAACTCTTCTGTCGACTTTGAGCGGTCTTAAGTCGGTCTCTGATTAGCTTGACCTTTTCCTCGGCTTCTCTGAGCATGTCTGGTCCGAAGATGCGGCTGTCTCCGGTCTCTGACCAATTTAACGGGGTACGACATCTCCGTCCGTATAAAGCCTCAAATGGTGCCATTTGCAGGCTGGCCTGGTAGCTATTGTTGTACGCGAACTCGGCGTATGGCAGGCTTTCTTCCCAACTGGTTCCATATGTGAGGACACATGCTCTCAGCATGTCTTCTAAAACCTGGTTTACGCGTTCTGTTTGTCCATCAGTCTGTGGGTGATATGCGGTACTGAAGGCTAGTTGGGTTCCCAGAGCCTGTTGTAAATGCTCCCAAAATCTTGAGACGAACTGAGTGCCTCTGTCGGATATTATAGTCTTCGGGACACCGTGCAGACAAACTATGCGGGAAAGATAAATCCTGGCAAGCCTCTGAGTGGTGTGGGTCGTCTTTATTGGAATAAAGTGTGCCACTTTGGTTAATCTGTCCGTGATGACCCATATGGCATCATTCCCGTGTCGTGACCGAGGTAGTCCGACAATGAAATCCATCCCTATTTCATCCCATTTCCACTCAGGTATTTTGTTCGGTTGCAGTAGTCCGGCTGGTCTCTGATGCTCGGCTTTTATGCGTTGACATGAGTCGCAACATGCAATGAAAGTGGCTATGTCCCTCTTCATACCGTGCCACCAAAATCTTTCCTGAATATCTTTATACATTTTGGTTCTTCCAGGGTGGATCAAGTACGGGGCGGTGTGGGATTCAGCTAAAATTTGCTGTTTAAGGTCTTCTATATTTGGCACGCAGAGCCTGTCTCCGTACCATAATATTCCTTCATTGTCTATGACGAATTCCGAGGCCTGGCCCATACTCACCTTTCTTTTGATGCCTTCGATGCTGGGGTGACCGGGCTGAGCTACTTTAATTTCCTCCACAAGGTCGGGTTGTATTTCCAGGTTTGATAGGGTGCCTTCTGCTACCATCATCAAGTTGAGCTTGGCAAATTCTTGTTGGAATTCGGGCCTCAAGCTGTGCAGATTGTTTTCGTCGGAGCTGGGGTTCCGACTAAGGGCATCGGCCACTACATTTGCTTTCCCTGGATGGTAATGGATACCAACATCATAATCCTTTACCAACTCCAACCAACGTCATTGCCGTAAGTTTAGTTCTGGCTGTGTGAAAATATATTTGAGACTTTTGTGATCCGTATATATTTCACATTGATTCCCAAGTAAGAAATGCCTCCATTCCTTGAGTGCATGAATAACTGCTGCCATTTCTAAGTCATGAGTGGGATAATTTTCCTCATGCTTGCGAAGTTGCCTTGAAGCGTAGGCGACAACCTTGCCTTCCTGCATCAACACGCATCCGAGACCCTTTCTGGACGCGTCACAATATACTTCAAAATTCTTGTGTATGTCGGGTACAATTAATACCGGTGCTGTCGTTAACTTCCGCTTTAGCTCTTGGAAACTTTTCTCGCAGGCTTCTGTCCATTCAAACTTCTTATCTTTCTTGAGCAACTGTGTCATAGGCTTGGCTATGGTGGAGAATCCTTCAATAAATCTGCGGTAATATCCTGCCATTCCCAAGAAACTCCGTATGTCTGTTACGCTGGCTGGTGACTTCCAGCCAAGTATGGCCTTGACTTTCTCTGGGTCCACTGCGATACCGTCTTGGGTCAGTACGTGGCCTAGAAAGCCTACTTGTCTTAGCCAAAATTCGCACTTGCTGAACTTGGCATACAATTGGTGTTTTCTGAGCTCTCCTAGCACAATCCTGAGATGTTCTGCGTGCTCTTCTGGTGTCTTGGAGTATACCAGAATATCGTCGATGAATACCACGACAAACTTGTCCATAAACTTCATAAATACTTTGTTCATGAGGTGAACAAAATATGCTGGGGCATTAGTTAATCCAAATGGCATCACTGTGAACTCGTACAGTCCATATCTGGAGGTGAAGGCTGTTTTGGGGATATCTTCCGTTCATACCTTCAATTGATGGTATCCTGACCTTAAGTCAATTTTTGAGAATACCTTGGCCTGAACGAGTTGATCAAACAAATCGTTTATCCTTGGCATCGGGTATTTGTTTTTGATGTGACCATGTTAAGTGCTCGATAGTCAATACACAATCTCAGCGTTCCATCCTTCTTTTTGGCAAATAAAATTGGTGATCCCCAAGGTGAGGAGCTGGCTCGAATGTATCCTTTGTCTAGCAATTCCTTTATTTGTTTCTTCAACTCAACTAATTCAGATGGTGCCATTCGGTACGGTTTCTTGTATATGGGGGTGGTTCCTGGTGCGAGCTCAATGCTGAATTCTATCCCTCGGTCTGGTGGCATGCCTGGTAGCTCTTCAGGGAATACATCTGGAAATTCACACACTACTGGAACCTTGTTTAGCTCAGAAACGTCCACCTTATTTAATCTCGGTTGCCGGGGTATTTTTCCTTCCTTGGCTGATACTCTTATTGTCTTCCCTTGGTGGTGTGTGAGAATTATGGTCCTGTTGAAACAGTCGATAAACCCCTTGTTGGTGGTTAGCCAGTCCATCCCTAGGATGACATCCAGTCCTTTATTTTCCAACACAATAAGATTTGCGTGAAACTCCAATCCTTCGAACTCAATGACCACATTCTGACAGTAATTCTGAGTAACTTGCTGAATCCCAGGGGACTTGATGATCATGGATTTCTCCAAAGGAAGCATTGAAAAATCATTTTGCAAAGCAAGACTTTTCGAAATGAAAGAGTGAGAAGCTCCAGAATCAAACAAAACCATTGCAGGTATTGTGTTGACAGGAAACGTACCAAGTACGATATTCGGAGCATTTTGTGCCTCCTCTTTGGTTACGTGGTTCAGATGACCCTTCCTGTGGTTATTGTTGGGATTGAAATTGTTTCGCTTGGGCGTTGAATTATTGCCGCCGTTGTTCGGCTTTGGGGTTGAGTTCCTCGGCTTGGGGCACTGTTTGGCATAGTGCCCTTCTTCTCCACAAGCGTAACAAGTAACGCCGGGGCAATAGGTGAATTCCTTGTCCCTTGCATGAAAATTCTTGATTGGGCGTGAGACATTGGATGAGGATTTGTGTGTCCCACCCTTTTGAAAATCTGTCCTGCTTCGGTGATTGCGAGCATGGTTAGTCTGGTCCCTTTTTCGCTTGCGGATATCTTCCAGACTGCATCTCTCATTTTCCAGAGTAATGGCTTTGTCCACCAATGTTTTAAAATCAGGAAAAGTGTGCACGACCAGTTGGCATTTAAGCGCGGGCGCCAGACCGTCAAGGAATTTCTCCATCTTCTTGATTTCAGTCATACGCTCTTCATTGGCGTAGCGGGACAATAGAGTAAATTGACTGTTGTAATCTGACACTGTCATGTTCCTTTGTTTGAGGTCATCGAACTCTCTCTTCTTGATTTTCATAATACTCTTAGGAATGTGTGCACCACGGAAACCTTCCTTGAAATCATCCCAGGTTATGTCATTTTCGTTGGGATGCATGTGCAGAAAATTCTCCCACCACGATGCGGCTGCTCCTGTGAGATAGTGCGGAGCATACAATACCTTTTCGGGGTCTGAACATTTTGCAATAATTAATTTCCTCTCCATCTCTCGAAGCCAGTCCTCGGCTTCAAGAGGTTTGTCAGTGTGAGAAAATGTTTGGGGACGTGTCTTTTGAAGCTCAGATAACTTGGATTGCTGCTGATACTGTCCATGGTGATTCCCCATATTGATGACTTGGTTCATCATTTCACGATGTTGTTGCTGACTCTGTTCATAAAGGCGACACATTTGGGAAAGTGTTGTTTCACTGTTCTATTGACTCGACTGCCCTTGTGTGAAATTGTTGCCTGGTTGAGTGTCATAATCTTCCTCTGGCGGAGTAGGCATGGAGCGAGTCCAAGGACGAGACATTTTTCACTCTGGGGATATATTTTGTAAAACTCATAAGAAAAGCGAAGATGGTCGCAAAAACAAATCCAAAATTGCACAAGGATGGCAAATAATCTAAATGACCAAGATCACTTAAGAAAACAAATCGAATTGCGCACGGAGAAGGACTGCTCATTACATATCTTACACGCGGGCGGTAATTATACAATACATCACTCAGGATATGCGTACATAATCCTGACATGTTATTTAGGCTAGTGCACTTCTCCAGATCCTACATGATGCGCAAACAGGCTACTACTCACAACCTATGTACATATAAACATATCATACAAAGCGGTACATAACATGGCGGCTAAGCGTACTCAGGCAGAGATGTTGACGATCTCCTTGGCCCTGCCAAGGGTGAGGCGCAGTGAGGCTGGGGACTCGACCTCCTCCTCACTAATAGGCTCCAGACGTGAAGAGCTGTGTCGGGTAGATGGAGCGGGTGCCAGGGGCGGAGCAACACGAATAGGAGTAGGCACAACGGGTGGTGCAGTGCGCGCTGGAGTGGGCGCAATGGCCTGGTTGAACTCTTCGGTGGTAGGCAGGCGACGAGTAGGTGCATAAGATGCTGATGACGAGACAAAAGTCAGTGGCGGTGCGGCGGGCAGGAGCTCCCTCCTGTTGGCGGCACAGCCATGGACTGAGTCCATGCGGGCAGCTACGAAGTCGTCCACCAGGTTGTCGAATGCTGCCTCCAGAGCCCGGAGATACTCAATAAGCATCTCAAAAGCCTCATCTCGTTCTCCTCTGGGGCAGGAGAATGCGTAGTGACAGGTGTAAGGCACATGGCATGGAAGATAGCGGTAGCGACGAGTCTTCATCGCGGGAAGGACATCCCTGAGGCGAGCTATCGCCTCACGGGCTGCCATCTGCATAGCATGCCTCTCCGTAGGCATGGCTCTTCGCACGAACCGGAAGCGGCGTAACTCACCACGCCCTCCCCTGAACTGCACCGTGACCTGGTGCATGGTCAGACTGTCATTGACCTTGTGCTGGAAGAGTGTGAAGACTGGGCGCACACACGGCCCCATCGCGACCTGAACGATGAAGGAGGGAAGCTTGACGAACCCATCGGGCACGTTGGCGAAGGTCTGAGACTCGCAGCTGTTGTCAGCCATCTACGAAAGTAGTCAAAAAAATCTTGCATGGTCAGATCATAAATTTATGCTGACTGACAGAAAATGACAACAATCAAGAAAATATGAAAAGGCTCAATCATGCTAATAACCAATTAGCGATCGCACCTAGTGGCTTCCTACAGTCAGCCTGGCTCTGGTACCAAGCTTGTCACGACCGGTTTTCCAATAAAAATATTTATTGAGAAACCAATCTTTTGAGTCCAGTATGAGAGAAATCCTCCTCACTGGTAGACAAATTCTTGATACAATAAGCCAGTAGCATAGGATATATTACAGGGTTGAGCTAGGGCTGCTCAACAAATTATTACAAGCGCGCCAATAATTATACATAATGGCGGATATGACACAATGGGGTGGTGGCATACTACTGACTCAAGGATAAAGTGATGGTGGAATAACACAGTGGGGAGTGTGATAACACGACTCTCAAACTGGCATCTCATCGAGTGTCGAGGTGAGGCTCAATAAATTTATTCGGGTTGCGGAAGCGGATATAATATAGTGACCAAATCCAGGGTCGCACGAGACTGACTGGGATTCCTCTAGGCGTCGGACTCGCTATCGAACTCTTCATCCATGAGATCGCCTTCGTCAGCATCTGGCCAAATCAACAAGCCAGTGAGTACTTTGAAAGTACTCGCAAGACAGTTCGGACGTAAGATATAACAAATGCATACATGAATGCGTCATGATTAATTCACCAATGTACATTTAAAGTATTAGCAGGCAAGGTAAGCAAAGAGGGAATCGGCGGTAGTCCACCTGAAATCCCGACAGAAATATAAATGGAAACCGATCGGGTGTCTGAAGCAACGCCTCGAAAGGTGAACAAATAAATAAAGGAGAAAATCATGCCACAGTCGGGCGTCTTAGCGACACCACATAAAGGGCTTTAAAAGAAATGCCACAGTCGGACGTCGGGGCGACATCACAGAAAGGGCTTTAAAAGAAATGCCACAGTCGGACGTCGGGGCGACATCACAGAGAGG
>NC_041389.1:481804664-481848709 GCF_002162155.2 Triticum dicoccoides | reverse complement strand
GGGTGACATCACAGAAAGGGCTTTAAAAGAAATGCCACAGTCGGACGTCGGGGCGACATCACAGAGAGGGCTTTAAAAGAAATGCCACAGTCGGACGTCGGGGCGACATCACAGAAAGGGCTTTAAAAGAAATGCCACAGTCGGACGTCGGAGCGACATCACAGAAAGGGCTTTATTCACAAGTAAATAATACTCATAATAAATATTCAATTCATGATAATAAACAGGTTAGTCCACCCACAGGAATAACATTTAACCGGACTTAGCACTCATGGGATTCACCGGAGTCTCTGTCATCAAACTGATACTGTTAGGACAAGATAATACGAATTTGGACATGGAATAGATGATTCAAGGAATGTATGACTCTGCAGAGTTTGTACAAAAGTTTTCCCATAGCCAACGGATTTCCGTAGTCACGAAGGACTAGTTCCGTTTATGGTTTTTCGGAAGAAAACACAGCTATCCAGTACACACCCATCCTACCTCTCGATGCCAGGACTCACCCTAGACATCGTCCAAGAAAAACTTTTGAGACGGGGAGATCACAATCTCGAATAGCATGGGATCAAATTTATATACGCGCGCTCTAAGGGGTGCCCCCTCTCGGTCCCAACTGGAAACACCCATGCCCCCTGACCGGATGACTGGCTTTAATCCAGGGCCATGGAACCATCATCCCGGCCTCTCCTTTTGGTGTGTACCAGGAAAGCGGTTTGCAACTTACTAAACCATATTCCTTGCGGAAAACATGTGGTAGTACAGGGAAGGAAATGAGAGGAACTGGACCGATACGGTTTGACACTGAAGTCATATAGTCTGGCATAAGACTGGCATGCTACGACACTGCCATCTTACCCATCCTCATGCCAACACATGGCCATTCATACTCACATCCATCCACTTATGGATCATCGAACTCACTTACCTCAACATTGCATAAAATAACGTTCATCGGTATGCTCATCAACATGCCATGAAACTAACTAAATGCAAAACATGCCAAGACACTCATCATATCAAAAGTTCAAACATGCTTGCCTGGTTCAGAGTAGTCGGAGCCCAGCTCGGTGAAGTTCGCGGCTCCGTCACCTCCTTCGGTATCTATGGTATAAAGAAAATATATGCGCTATCGTAAATACCAAGGGGTGCACAAAAAGTATTCCAAATATTTTTCAAGTAAATCTGATAAAAAACTAGACAAAATTTTAAAGAGAACAGAAAAAGAATCAATCAAAAATACCTTTCTGTTTAAAAGTTATAAGGGTTTTAATCCAGGGACTCATCTGTAATGAAACAGAAAGTTTCCAGGGGCTAGTTTATAAAAACAGAAAATGCTTCGGCAGAAACTACGCCAGCCCAAAGGGAAAGCGCATTTGGCAGAAGGCGTTTTCAGAAAACGCTTCGTTTAGAAAGGACAGAGAGGCTGACAGCGGGTCCCACTTGTCATGCTTAAACTTTCAAATGGGAGGGACGAGGCTCGTCGGCGCCCGAGGGCTGCGGTGGTCGCCGGCGGCGATCCACGGCGAGGTAAGGGGATCGGAGGTTACCAACGTGCTCACCGTGTCCTTCCGCAATGGTGGGTGGTGGTGTTGGTCGCCGGGGAGCACCACGTCGACGGCGGTCTCAACCCCGGCGGACGGTGGTTCGGGCGTGGATGGAGCTCGTCGGAGAGGACTGCAAAGGCCAAATTGATGAGGGGGTGAGAGTACTGGGTGTGAGAGAGGGCTACGGACGAGGTTTGGGCGCCGGAGATGGCCTCACCGGAGTGAATCAAGCTGGAGGCCGAGGCGGAGCAAGGCGGCCGGAGTTGGGGAAGGAGACCTCCTCGAGGTCCTCCTGGTGGCTTGGTAGGGTCCTGGGGAGGTGCAGTGAAGGTGCGTGCTCGAGGGCGAGCTCGGGTTCCTTTTTATAGGCGATTCGAGGCGGTGGCCGAGAACGGGGTTCTCCGGCGAAGCTTACGGCGGCGCAGGGCATTGGTCGGGCAGGATTAGGGGTCGAGCGCCGTCGTGGGGGTTCAATGGGTCCGTTTAGGTGCTAAACTGGCCGGGGTTTGGGTGTTTGGGTCGAGCTCGACGGAATGGGGGTGGCGTGGCCCGTCGGCGGCAGGGAGCACGTTCCATGCTTGCCGGGCCACGGTGATGGTGCCACGGGCGTGCGCTAGCATGCATGAGGCCACGCGGAGAGCCAGGGGGCTTTGGGCGGCGCTGAACGGCGTTCTGCCGTGGTGTGCCTTCTGTCGGCCGCCACGGGAGGTCCCGACGCCGCAGAAGACGCCGGCGAGGGCGGGCCAGCGCGCCACCGACGCCAGGAAGGCTCCACGCACGCGTGTGAAGCTCCGGACAAGAGGGAGGGCTGCGAGCATCGAGCCAAGCGCACTGTGAGCTTGTGACTGAACTCTGAAGAAAACGACACTGTAAAACTGAATTTTACTGAACTTTACTGAAAATGCAAAGAACAGTGCAGCTCAGGTGTTCGACGGAATGCTTTTGGCATCTAGGGATTTTTCCTTGAGCTGAAATTTGGTGGAGTGGCTTCTCATTGCTCTAGTAGGCTGCATGATTTTTGGTGGAATTTTTGGAGGAGTGTAGATATGAATTTCATCAAATTTGTCAAATCTGGTCCAAACTTGCAGTGAGTGAAATTTGAAATATTTGAAAAGAAGAAGAGTGGATCAAGATGGTTCAAGGTTGTGGGTACTAAAGACAATCCAGGGAAGTTGGTTTGGGATAAAAACTCAAAGGCAAAGTGGTACTTGCTTTGAAAATCACTTAGGCTCAAAATAATTTGCAGAAATGTTTTGGGAGATAAAATAATTGAAATAAAATCCAAAACTTGTTTGGACTTGTTGAGACAGAGGATTTAAATTGCTCAAAGGTGGAGGGAGGGGTTTTGAGAAGATTTACTATAGGAGACATGGTAAAACCACGGGTGGTTTCAAAAAGAAAGAAGTCCCAAAACTCCTAGGGTTTCTTTTTTTAAATGAAAATAAATAAGTTTGAGAGGGTAACAACCAAAAGGAAAAGCTTCCAAAAAATCAACACCAAATTTGAAAGGGAAAAGAAAATCCTTGCCAAAGGAAAGGAAGTTTTTAAGAGGAAGGATTTCTGGAAAAGAATTTTTTTTAAAAGCCCCCTCTTAAAAATCCAACAAAGTTTTTGATAAAAACCAAATTAAAATTTTGGAGTGTCACAACACCTACCCCCTTAGGAAAAATCTCGTCCCCGAGATTTCAGCTGATCCTTAAATAAGTGTGGATGCTCTGTCCGAAGAAAATCCTCTCTTTCCCAAGTTGCTTCACTGTCGGTGTGATTGCTCCACTGGACTTTGAAAAACTTGATGGTCTTCTGTCGGGTCCTCCTTTCAGACTCCTCTAATATTCTTACGGGACGTTCCCGATAAGTGAGGTCTGGCTGCACGTCAATGTTTTCATGGGATACTTGTTTCTCTGGGTTGCTTACGCACTTCCTCAATTGCGAGACATGGAACACGTCGTGGACATCGGATAATTCCTCGGGTAAGTCTAGTTGGTAGGCTACCGTGCCTCTTCGTGCCCTTATACAGAAAGGTATGATGAATCTTGGTGCTAGCTTCCCTTTAATCTTGAATCGTTGCAATCCTCTCATAGGGGATACTCTCAGGTATACGAACTCACCGGGTTCGAAGCTGACCCTACGATGTTTCTGATCATAATAACTCTTCTGTCGACTTTGAGCGGTCTTAAGTCGGTCTCTGATTAGCTTGACCTTTTCCTTGGCTTCTCTGAGCATGTCTGGTCCGAAGATGCGGCTGTCTCCGGTCTCTGACCAATTTAACGGGGTACGACATCTCCGTCCGTATAAAGCCTCAAATGGTGCCATTTGCAGGCTGGCCTGGTAGCTATTGTTGTACGCGAACTCGGCGTATGGCAGGCTTTCTTCCCAACTGGTTCCATATGTGAGGACACATGCTCTCAGCATGTCTTCTAAAACCTGGTTTACGCGTTCTGTTTGTCCATCAGTCTGTGGGTGATATGCGGTACTGAAGGCGAGTTGGGTTCCCAGAGGCTGTTGTAAATGCTCCCAAAATCTTGAGACGAACTGAGTGCCTCTTTCGGATATTATAGTCTTCGGGACACCGTGCAGACAAACTATGCGGGAAAGATAAATCCTAGCAAGCCTCTGAGTGGTGTGGGTCGTCTTTATTGGAATAAAGTGTGCCACTTTGGTTAATCTGTCCGTGATGACCCATATGGCATCATTCCCGTGTCGTGACCGAGGTAGTCCGACAATGAAATCCATCCCTATTTCATCCCATTTCCACTCAGGTATTTTGTTCGGTTGCAGTAGTCCGGCTGGTCTCTGATGCTCGGCTTTTATGCATTGACATGAGTCGCAACATGCAATGAAAGTGGCTATGTCCCTCTTCATACCGTGCCACCAAAATCTTTCCTGAATATCTTTATACATTTTGGTTCTTCCAGGGTGGATCGAGTACGGGGCGGTGTGGGCTTCAGCTAAAATTTGCTGTTTAAGGTCTTCTATATTTGGCACGCAGAGCCTGTCTCCGTACCATAATATTCCTTCATTGTCTATGACGAATTCCGAGGCCTGGCCCATACTCACCTTTCTTTTGATGCCTTCGATGCTGGGGTGACCGGGCTGAGCTACTTTAATTTCCTCCACAAGGTCGGGTTGTATTTCCAAGTTTGATAGGGTTCCTTCTGCTACCATCATCAAGTTGAGCTTGGCAAATTCTTGTTGGAATTCGGGCCTCAAGCTGTGCATATTGTTTTCGTCGGAGCTGGGGTTCCGACTAAGGGCATCGGCCACTACATTTGCTTTCCCTGGATGGTAATGGATACCAACATCATAATCCTTTACCAACTCCAACCAACGTCGTTGCCGTAAGTTTAGTTCTGGCTGTGTGAAAATATATTTGAGACTTTTGTGATTCGTATATATTTCACATCGATTCCCAAGTAAGAAATGCCTCCATTCCTTGAGTGCATGAATAACTGCTGCCATTTCTAAGTCATGAGTGGGATAATTTTCCTCATGCTTGCGAAGTTGCCTTGAAGCGTAGGCGACAACCTTGCCTTCCTGCATCAACACGCATCCGAGACCCTTTCTGGACGCGTCACAATATACTTCAAAATTCTTGTGTATGTCGGGTACAATTAATACCGGTGCTGTCGTTAACTTCCGCTTTAGCTCTTGGAAACTTTTCTCGCAGGCTTCTGTCCATTCAAACTTCTTATCTTTCTTGAGCAACTGTGTCATAGGCTTGGCTATGGTGGAGAATCCTTCAATAAATCTGCGGTAATATCCTGCCATTCCCAAGAAACTCCGTATGTCTATTATGCTGGCTGGTGACTTCCAGCCAAGTATGGCCTTGACTTTCTCTGGGTCCACTGCGATACCGTCTTGGGTCAGTACGTGGCCTAGAAAGCCTACTTGTCTTAGCCAAAATTCGCACTTGCTGAACTTGGCATACAATTGGTGTTTTCTGAAAGCGTACGTGTAAGGTCGGTCCGGGCCGCTTCATCCCACAATACCGCTGAAGCAAGAAAAGACTAGTAGCGGCAAGCAAGTTGACAAGATCTACGCCCACAACAAAATTGTGTTCTACTCGTGCAATAGAGAACTACGCATAGACCTAGCTCTGATACCACTATTGGGGAATGTTGCAGAAAATTAAAAATTTTCCTACGGTTTCACCAAGATCCATCTATGAGTTCATCTAAGCAACGAGTCATGGGAGAGAGATTGCATCTACATACCACTTGTAGATCGCGTGTGGAAGCGTTCAAGAGAACGATGATGATGGAGTCGTAGTCGCCGTGATCCAAATCACCGATGACCAAGTGCCGAACGGACAGCACCTCCGTGTTCAACACATGTACGGAGCGGATGACGTCTCCTCCTTCTTGATCCAGCAAGGGGGGAGGAGAGGTTGATGATGATCTAGCAGCACAACGGCGTGGTGGTGGATGCAGCAGAACTCCGGCAGGGCTTCGCCAAGCTGCTGCAGGAGGAGGACGAGGTGTAGCAGGGGGAGGGAGGCGCCAAGACACAGGGTGCGGCTGCCCTCCCTCCTGCCCTCCTTTATATAGTCCCCCAGGGGGGGCGCCGGCCCTGGGAGATCCAATCTCCCTAGGGGGGTGGAGTGCCCTCCCAAGGCAAGTGCCCCCCCCACCTAGGGTTTCCAACCCTAGGCGCAGGGGGGCCAGGGGGGCGCACCAGCCCACTAGGGGCTGGTTCCCCTCCCACTTCAGCCCACGGGGCCCTCCGGGATAGGTGGCCCCACCCGGTGGACCCCCGGGACTCTTCCGGTGGTCCCGGTACAACACTGGGTGACCCCGAAACTTTCCTGATGGCCGAAACAGCACTTCCTATATACAATTCTTTACCTCCGGACCATTCCGGAACTTCTCGTGACGTCCGGGATTGTCACGGCCGGTTTTCCAATAAAAATATTTATTGATAAACCGGTCTTTTGAGTCCAGTATGAGAGAAATCCTCCTCACTGGTAGACAATTTCTTGATACAATAAGCCAGTAGCATAAAATATATTACAGGGTTGAACTGCGGTCGCTCAACCAAATTATTACAAGCACGCCAATAATCATACATAATGGCGGACAGGACACAGTGGTGTGGAGACATACTACTGACTCATGGATACGTTGGTGGTGGAAAAGCACAGCGGGAAGGGAAATACAAGACTCTAAGAATATCATTTCATCGAACGTCGAGGTGAGGCTCGATAAATTTATTTGGTAGCAGAAGCGGATATAAAACAGTGGCCAAATCCAGGGTCGCACGAGACTGACTGGGACTCCTCTAAGTGTCGGACTCGCTATCGAACTCTTCATCCATGAGATCGCCTTCGTCAGCATCTGGCCAAATCAACAAGCCAGTGAGTACTTTGAAAGCACTCGCAAGACAGTTCAGACGTAAGATATAACAAATGCGTGCATGGATGCAACATGATTAATTCCTTAATGCACAATAAATAAAATTGGCATAACGGGTAAGTAAAAAGGGAAACGGCGGTAGTCCGCCTGAAATTCCACAGAACATAAATAAGGACCGATCGGGTGTCTGAAGCGACGCCTCGAAAGGTGAACAAATAAAAATAAGGAAATGATGCCACAGTCGGGCATCTTAGCGACACCACATAAAGGGCTTTAAAAGAAATGCCACGGTCGGATGTCTGAGCGACATCGCAGAAAGGGCTTTAAAAGTAATGCCACAGTCGGACGTCTGAGCGACATCGCAGAAAGGGCTTTAAATGAAATGCCCCAGTCGGACGTCTGAGCGACATCGCAGAAAGGGCTTTAAATGAAATGCCACAGTCGGACGTCTGAGCGACATCGCAGAAAGGGCTTTAAAATCACCAGTAAACAATACTCATAATAAACATTCAATCCATGAGAATAAACGGGTTAGTCCATCCACAGGGATAATCATTCAATCGGACTTAGCACTCATGCGATTCACCGGAGTCTCTGTCATCAAAGCTGACAATTGATTAGGATAAGATGGAACGAAACTTGACATGGAAGAGATGATTTAGAGGAATATATGACTCTGCAGAGTTTGTACAAAAATTTTCCCACAGTCAACGGATTTCCGTAGTCACGAAGGACTAGTTCCATTTATGGTATTTCGGAAGAAAACACAGCTAACCGGTACACACCCATCCTACCTCTCGATGCTAGGAATCATCCTAGTCATCGTCGAAGAAAAACTTTTGAGACGGGGAGATCACAATCTCGAATAGCATGGGATCAAATTTATATACGCGCGCTCTAAGGGGTGCCCCCCTCTCGGTCCCAACCGGAAACACCCATGCCCCCTGACCGGATGACTGGCTTTAATCCAGGGCCATGGAACCATCATCACGGCCTCTCCTCTTTGGTGTGTACCATGAAAGTGGTTTGCAACTTACTAAACCATATTCCTTGTGGAAAACATGTGGTAGTACAAGGAAGGAAATGATAGGTACTGGACCGATATGGTTTGACACTGAAGTCACATAGTCTGGCGTAAGACTGGCATGCTACAACACTGCCATCGTACCCATCCTCATGCCAACACATGGCCATTCATATTCACATTCATCCACGTATGAATCATTGAACTCACTCACCTTATTATCACATAAAATAACGTTCATCGGTATGCTTATCAACATGCCATGAAACTAACTAAATGCAAAACATGCCGAGACACTCTTCATATCAAAAGTTCAAACATGCTTGCCTGGTTCAGAGTAGTCGGAGCCTAGCTCGGTGAAGTTCGCGGCTCCGTCACCTCCTTCGGTATCTACGGTTTAAAGAAAATATATGCGCTAACGTAAATACCAAGGAGAGCACAGAAGGTAAACCAAATTTTTTTCAAATAAATCTGATAAAAAACTAGACAAAATTTTAAAGAGAACAGAAAAAGAATCAATCAAAAATACTTTTCTGATTAAAAGTTATAAGGGTTTTTGTCCAGGGACTTATCTGTAATGAAACAGAAGATTTCCAGGGGCTAGTTTATAAAAACAGAAAACGCTTCGGTAGCGACTACGCCAGCCCGAAGAGAAAACGCATTTGGCAGTAGGCGTTTTCAGATAACGCTTCGTTTAGAAACGACAGAGAGGCTAACAGCGGGTCCCACTTGTCATGTTTAAATTTTCAAATGGGAGGGACGAGGCTCGTCGGCGCCCGAGAGCTGCTGTGGTCGCCGGCGGCGATCCACGGCGAGGCATGGGGATCAGAGGTTACCAATGTGCTCACCGTGTCCTTCCGCAACGGTGGGTGGTGGTGTTGGTCGCGGTGAGCACCACGTCGACGGCGGTCTCAACTCCGGCGGACGGTGGTTTGGGCGTGGATGGAGCTCGTCGGAGAGGGCTGCAAAGATTAAATTGAGGTGGGGGTTAGACTACTGGGTGCAAGAGAGGGCTACGGACGAGGTTTGGGCGCCGGAGGTGGCCTCACCGAAGTGAATCGAGCTGGAGGCTGAGGCGGATCGGGGCGGCCGGAGCTGGGGAAGGAGACCTCCTCGAGGTCCCCCTAGTGGCCTGGCGGGGCTTTGGTGAGGAGTGGTGATGCTGCGTGCACGAGGGTGAGCTCGGGGCCCTTTTTATAGGCGGCCCGAGGCGGTTGCCGTGAACGGAGATTTCCGGCGAGCGATTACGGTGGCGCAGTGCTCGGTCGGGGTGGTTAGGGAGTCGAGCGTCATCACGGAGGTTCAATGGGTCCGTTTTAGTGCTAAACTGGCTGGGGTTTGGGTGTTTGGGTCGAGCTCGACGGAACGGGGCGGCGCGGGCCCGTCGCCGGCAGAGAGCGCGCTCCGTGCGTGCTGCGCCACGGCGACGGTGCCGCATGCGTGCGCTGGCACGGAGACGGCCACGCGGAGCTACCAGAGGATTTGGGCGGCGCCGAACGGCGTTGCGCCGCCGTTCTCCTCCCTGTCGGCCGTTACGGGGAGCCGGCCGCCGCAAGACACGCCGGCGCAGGCGGGCCAGGGCGCCACCGACGCCAGGGTCGCGCCAAGTGCGCGTGTGAAGCTTCGGACAAGCAAGCGAGGCCGCGAGCAACGTGCCAAGTGCACTGTGGCCGCGTGACTGAAACTGTCGAAACTGAAAACTGAATTTAACTGAATTTCTGAAAGTGTAAGGAAAACAGTGCATGCAAGGTGTTCGACAGAATGATCCAGGCATGTAGGGATTTTTCCTTGAGCTGATTTTTGGTGGAGTGGCTTCTCATTGCTCAAATAGGCTGCCTAAATTTTGGTGGAATTTTTGGAGGAGTGTAGATATGAATTTCACCAAATTTGGCAAATCTGGCCCAAACTTGCAGAGACTGAATTTTGAAAATTTTGAAAAGAGGAGGAGTGGATCAAGATGGTTCTGGGTTATGGATGCTAAGGACAATCCAGGAGAATTGGTTTGAGGTCAAAACTCAAATGCAATAGGGCACTTGCTTTGAAAATCTCTCAGGCTCCAAATAATTTTCAGAATTGAATTGAGGGGAAAAATAATTAGAATAAAAATCCAAAACCAGTTTGGATTAGTTGGGACAGAGAATTTAGGTTGATCACAAGTTGTAGGGGAGGTTTTGGAGGGGTTTTACCACATGGGCAAAAATGCCAAGTCATGGTGGTTCCAAGATATGAAAATCCCAAATTTTCATAGAGCTTCACTTAAAAAAAATCTCTCCTCAAAACCACAAAGTTTTTGATAAAAACCAAATAAAAATTTTGGAGTGTCACAGGGATCTCATCCGGGACTCCGAACCACATTCGGTTTGCTGCATACATATATTCATACAACCCTAGCGTCACCGAACCTTAAGTGTGTAGACCCTACAGGTTCGGGAGACATGCAGACATGACCGAGACGGCTCTCCGGTCAATAACCAACAACGGGATCTGGATACCCATGTTGGCTCCCACATACTCCTCGATGATCTCATCGGATGAACCACGATGTCGAGGATTCAAGCAACCCCATATACTATTCCCTTTGTCAGACGGTATGTTACTTGCCCGAGATTCGATCGTCGGTATCCCAATACCTCGTTCAATCTCGTTACCGGCAAGTCACTTTACTCGTACCGTAATGCATGATCCCGTGACCAGACACTTGGTCACTTTGAGCTCATTATGATGATGCACTACCGAGTGGGCCCAGTGATACCTCTCCGTTATACGGAGTGACAAATCCCAGTCTTGATCCGTGTCAACCCAACAGACACTTTCGGAGATACCTGTAGTGCACCTTTATAGTCACCCAGTTACGTTGTGACGTTTGGTACACCCAAAGCACTCCTATGGTATCCGGGAGTTACACGATCTCATGGTCTGAGGAAGAGATACTTGACATAGGAAAAGCTCTAGCAAAACGAACTACACGATCTTGTGCTATGCTTAGGATTGGGTCTTGTCCATCACATCATTCTCCTAATGATGTGATCCCGTTGTCAATGACATCCAATGTCCATATTCAGGAAACCATGACTATCCATTGACCAACGAGCTAGTCAACTAGAGGCTTACTAGGGACGTATTGTGGTCTATGTATTCACACATGTATTATGATTTCCGGATAATACAATTATAGCATGAATAAAAGACAATTATCATGAACAAGGAAATATAATAATAATCCTTTTATTATTGCCTCTAGGGCATATTTCCAACAAATGGCTCGCCGGACACCTCGGCCAAGAAAAGCTAAGAACAATGGCCGCATTAACAAGCCTCATGACCCGCTTTTGCGCAGGAGAGGATAGCTGGTTGGCAAGAAGCAGTACCAGCGACCCAAGTACATCCGAAGTTAGGGATGGAAACGGGAAACCGCAATGTAGCAAGGACCAATGCCGGACCAAGGGAAACATCCCGAAGAGCATGACAGTCAACGCCGGATTCAAAAGCTCTCGGCAGAGTCAGAAAAAGCTGCCCCTCAAGGATAACAGGGACAAGCTATCTAACCTAAACAAAATCTTGCACAAAATATGCCAAATCCACAGTACTCCCAGGAAGCCTGCAAACCATACCCACAAAGATTGTTGGGTCTTCAAGCAATCCGGCAAACTCAACACCGAACACAAGGGGCTCGACATACCAAGCGAGGACGATGACGAACCCCACAAGCAGAGCACCGGAGAACAATAGAAGTTCCCACAAGAAGTCAAAACAGTAAACTCACTTCACGTGACAAAAGGGAAAAACAGAGTGGCGCCTATAGAGATACGCGCCATACGGCCTATCCCAGAGGAGTCCCGCCACTGGTTGTTAAAATCAATAAACTTTCGACCATTAGGATTACTCTAGAAGTATCCGGAACGCAGGCTGGACTGCCTTTATATTAGATCCAATAATTGACGGACTCCAGTTTACACAAGTCCTAATGGACGGCGGCAGTGGTCTAAACCTGCTATACCAGGACACAATCTGCAAAATGGGGATAAACCCAACAAAAATTCGCCATGGCAACACTTCCTTTCAAGGGGTAACGCCAGGCCCAGATACCCATTGTACGGGTTCTCTCCTGTTAGAAGTTATGTTCGGCTCCCCCAACAACTTCTGCCGCGAAAAGCTAACCTTCCACATCGCCCCATTTACAAGTAGCTATCAAGCACTACTGGGACGCGAAGCTTTCGCCCGCTTTAACACAATACCGCATTATGCATCCCTTACGCTTAAAATGCCCGGACCGCGAGGCATCATCTCATTAAAGGGAAATATTGAGTGTTCCTCGAGCGCGGAAGACTGTGCGGCTGCCTTGACAGCCACACACTAAACCGGCTTCACTAATCAAAGCACCTAAACAGGTCGTTCAGACCCCAAACATGGCTAGACGAGTCCGGCGTAAACATACAAGGGCTTACTAGCCGCATACCCCCGTACAAGGGGCTCCGCGCGTGTACAACAAGAGACAATAAAGCTCAATTCTACCCATTTTCTGAATTATACTTTGTTTATTTAATATAACATAGATTTTCGCACGATCTTTTTCAACTAAGTTCCTCTCTTTTACAGATCAACACCGTGCTACACCCGTCCAGGATACGGCACAACGGAGACACATGCGCAGACGTGTAGTAGGGACCCGTTCCAAGGATTCTTTTCAGATTAAGACCCTGCGTAAACCTTTTTCACTGTCTCTTGTTGATACACATCCCCCGGTTTCTTGTTATAACCGAGGAGGAGGCTGGCGTCTTGGCATGTGGCCACGTCAGAATTTTGCGCGTACCTGGACACCAGGGGCTTCTTACCAAGGGCGTTGTTCAGCCTGTTTTCATAAAGACCGAATACCTTAGGGAGTGTTCGGCATCGCGAGTTTGGCCTTATATGCATCAGCTCCGAATCATGTCTTTGGTCAAATGTTGAGTTTGCCCGGGTCCTGTGTTTTGCTGCCTTACGTTCCACTCTATCGGCTAAGGCGGCACCAAGAGAACTACTGCAATTGTGCCCGGGTTCGGCCAGGCGAGCACCTCAGTAGAGAAATCCGAAAACTGACTATCATGATATAGCGTGAGACTGGTCAACCACTCAATGACCCGCCGGAATCTTTAGGATTCCTCCGCATTAACGAAGGGACATTTCCCGGCCAGGCACACACGCGCCCCGAATTCGGGTGAGCGCGGTGCCCCTAGGGGCTATATAGTAGCCCCACTGTCAAACTCCTATGGCTAAGTGAAAGTGATAAATCATTATAGTCCGGTTGCCTAGTTCGCTGCGCTATCACCTCCTTAATAGGACCTAGACGTTGGATCAAGTGTGAAAATGCGCCTTCTGGGAACACCCCCGCATTATATGCGTGGGGGCTGAAGCCTAAGACTGCCATCTTTCAGGTTTTATACACATATACATTAACGGCCGCACAGGAGGTATTCTAATTCTTGAAGGCACAAGTATAAAAAGCTTTTATATTCCATCGAAACATTGTTTTACAATAATACATGTTATTCGAACATAACATCCTTCGAGCATTGCGTCTCTATTAAACGAGCGCCCTGCAGAACTTCCTGAAAATAGTGCTCGGCAGGTACTCGCTCTCATCCGAATCTTGGGATGCAACAGCAATGGCCTTCATCTCCGCCCAGTATGTCTTGACACGGGCAAGAGCCATCTGTGCACCCTCTATGCACGCTGACCTCTTCATTGCATTAATATGCGGCACCGCACCAAGGAACTGATACACCAAGCTAAAATAACTCTTCGGCTCGGGCCTTTTCGGCCACAGATGACTCACGACATACTTCATGGCGAGTCCGGGTAACCTATTCAGCTCCGCCCATGCGGCCAAACGATCGTTTAATGGATGTGGGCGCTCTGGATTGTGGAACTGCGACCAAAAAAGCTTTTCCACTTCGTGTTCCTTTTGATCACGGAAGTGTTCGGCCGCGTCCGCGGCACTCGCCGCCAAGTCCAGATAAGTGTTCGCCGCACTCCACTGTCGGTCCAACGGAGCATATTTAGGATCCCCGAACTTCATTCGCAGCATAAAGGGCTTTCCAGCCGTGATATCTCCGGCCTGACGTAGCTCCTCCTTCATAGCTCTCATCGCAGAGCGAGTATCCTTGGCCTCGATAGTGATCTTCTCTAGGTCCTTCTGTGCCACCCGATCTTCTTTTTCAAGAAGCTTGCAGCGGTCGGCAGCATTCTTCAACTTTACAGCCATCTCGGCCATTTCCTTCTTGCTTTGGCAGTGAGCAGCCTGTTCGGCTTTCAGCTCTTCAGCCGCCTTTAAGGTAGCCGCGTCGCTTTTCCTGGCCTGCTCCTTGGCTCGGGAAAGTTCTGCCCGAAGGTTCTCCATGGCAGCGGCACCATCTGCATCAAGCACACATGTTGTAAGGTACGGGTATCGGTGTCAAAACTGGCGGATCTCGGGTAGGGGGTCCCGAACTGTGCGTCTAGGCGGATGGTAACAGGAGACAAGGGACACGATGTTTTACCCAGGTTCGGGCCCTCTTGATGGAGGTAAAACCCTACGTCCTGCTTGATTGATATTGATGATGTGGGTATTACAAGAGTAGATCTACCACGAGATCAAGGAGGCTAAACCCTAGAAGCTAGCCTATGGTATGATTGTTGTTCGTCCTATGGACTGAAGCCATCCGGTTTATATAGACACCGGAGAGGGCTAGGGTTACACAGAGTCGGTTACAATGGTAGGAGATCTACATATCCGTATTGCCAAGCTTGCCTTCCACGCCAAGGAAAGTCCCATACGGACACGAGACGAAGTCTTCAATCTTGTATCTTCATAGTCTTGGAGTCCGGATGATGATGATAGTTCGGCTATCCGGACACCCCCTAGTCCAGGACTCCCTCAGTAGCCCCTGAACCAGGCTTCAATGACGACAATTCCGGCACGCATATTGTCTTCGGCATTGCAAGGCGGGTTCCTTCTCCGAATAATTTATAGAAGATTGTGAACACCAGGATAGTGTCCGGCTCTGCAAAATAAATTCCACATACCATGGTAGAGAGAATAATATTTACACAAGTTCAATCTGCCGACGTATTTTGTGGCGTGACGTCACGCCACTACCAAGCCTTTACTCGAATTGTTTTTATTGTACCACCTCAGCGCATTTAGCGAAGCAGTTTCCTTGGCACGTCTTGTCGAAGCAGAGATCGTGTTCCCCTTATTCCGGGATTCTCATTAATACAGACGTGGGTAACCCAACTGCGCCCGTTGCCACGCCCCCTCCATCGAAGGCGGGTTCCAAACGGTCACGGGGACGGCTCTTGGTATTCTCCCTCTTTATAATGAGACCAAGGCCCGTTCTTTTTCTTCAACCCTCAATCGAATCCGCCCCTCGCCCCGAGTTCCAACACCCAAGGCTCCAGATTCGGGTACTTTCGACCTTCGACAATGTCCGGCTCTGACCTACGAGGCTGGTGGATGCCCTCCTCTGTCACGGAAGAGGACGCGCTCAAGCTGAGAGACGCCAGGTACTTAACCTACGAGATTTCGCATAGGTTGCCTACCCAAGGGCAAGTTATTCCTACTCTCGAGCCCGGCGAGAGTGTCGTGTTCGTGTCTCACCTCCGTCGGGGTTTAGGCTTCCCAATGGATCCCTTCGTGAGGGGGCTCATGTTTTACTATGGGCTGGAATTTCACGACTTGGCTCCGGAGTCCATCCTCCACATCTCATCATTCATTGTCGTCTGCGAAGCCTTCCTCTGCACTACCCCTCACTTCGGCTTGTGGCTCAAAACCTTCAACGTGGAGCTGAAGATGATTGCGGGGCGTCAGGCAGAGTGCGGAGGGGCGGTTATAAACAAGAGGGCCGATGCTCCATGGCCCGAGGGCTCTTTTCAGGAGGAGCTCGGTTTGTGGCAACAGGAGTGGTTCTATATCACCGCTCCCAGGGGCAGCAAGCAGAGGCCGCCACCCGTCTTTCGCCCGGGCCCTCCACAACGGCTGACGTCATGGGTCAACAAAGGGCTTGACTGGGGGCCATCCAAAGATGTACCCCTGTTGCAGGGCCGGATTCGGGACCTCCAGGAAGGGGAGATCAATCTGGTCGTAGTGACACAGGTTATGGTAATTCGGCGCCTTCTGCCCTGCAAACATCGCCCCCTTCGCCTGTGGGAATTTTAATACGGAGGGACCACGAGCTCTCCAACACTTCATGGGTTTGACACCCATGGAGATGTACGAACTATTCTTCGGATCACAAGAGATGCATCCGGACTTGACCGAGGACGCTGGCCTAAGCTGCAATCGCCCGGATATCCAAGTAAGTAGCCCTGTGTCCGGACACATTGTCCATTTATTTATCATGGGTTTGCCTTTTAACCAGCTATCCCTTGAACAGGAGTGGATAGCGCAAGCAAAATTGATATGGTGTCCGGCCCCCCTCCCTGAGACCGCACCGGATCCCGTGTTAATTAAAATGTTGGAGGTTGCACCTTCGGAGGGGGGAAAGGGGGGGCACAGGGAAACTACCACCTCTGCCAAGGAGGCTTGCAGTAAGGGGGGAAACGAGGGTCCCTCCCTCCAGGGGGGGAAGAGGACCACTTCCGAAGACCCGGAGGCCAAGGCCTCAAAGCGGGGAAGGAAATCACCGGAAGGTCCCGTGCCGGGAAGAGCCCCGGCCGCACAGTCTCCCCAAAGGAATCAGCCCTCCAGTGAGCCGTAAGTAAAAAAGGGGGGGTTTGTAATAGGGGACATCCCTACTTTATTTCTAAGGTTAACCGAAGTTTTCACCTTGTAGTTCGGATCTCAGCCCTTCTCAGCAGAGCTCATCTTCGGAGGACCTTCATCCGGAGATGATGGAGAGCGAAACTCCTCCATCTGCTGCCCCGTCGAGCGGGGCGGACGACCCTGAGGTGTCGTCACGGAGGGTCTCCCCGAGTCCGGCGGGGCCGGGGAGTTCGGCACCCACTGGAGTACGGCCGGTGGAGCTGCAGGATTTGCTCGAGAGGGCGTCTATCTCAGAAGATCACCGCACATTAATGAGTATGGTGATTGAAAGGATCTCATCCGCCGAGAGCGGGTTGTATGAGGCCGTCGGAAGCTTGCTGACGGGGTTTGAGGTACGCAAAAAATGACATACCTTTTGGCAGTTTTGCACATGGAGTGCGCCCTGTATAGATAGTAGCCCCTGAGACTTGGTATGCTGTCGAAAGTGACAGCGTGCCGAGGATCATAATCTCAGTTATAGAATGTCGCCTTTCATATGCAGGTGGTGGAACGATCGGTGGCCAGCCGGACTGATGGAGCTGCCGAGCTGAAGCGGCAACTCGACGTTGCGGATGCGGACATCGCGCTGGTCAATAAACGACTTGACGAGTCACAAGGTAAGTGGTTGCTCTGCGGTCACCGAGTAAGGGAGCTAATGCCCGTTCCTTACAATTTGTATGCTTGATGCAGATGGTGCCGCTGCTATGGAAGACCTTCGAGCAGAGCTTGCTCGAGCCAAGGAGCAAGCCAGGAAAAGTGATGCGGCTGCCTCGAAGGCAGCGGAAGCGCTAAAAGCCGAAAAGGCTGTTCACTGCCGAAGCAGGGAGGAGATGGCCGGAATGGCCGTGAAATTAAAAGATGCTACCGACCGCTATGAGGTTCTTGAAAGAGAACGCCGAGCGGAGCAAGAGGACCTGAAGAAAGCCGTCGCCGAAGCCAAGGATGCCCGTAGTGTGATGCGGGCTATGAAGGAGGAACTGCGTGAGGCCGGAGACATTGCGGCTGGAAAGCCCTTTCTGCTGCGTAGGAAGTTCACGGATCCGAAGTATCCTCAGTTGGGCCAATTGTGTGGTGCGGAGGATCCTTATCTGGATTTGGCGGCGAGTGCGGCGGACGCAGTCATGCAGTTCCGAAGTCAGAAGGATCACGAAATGGAAGAGCTTTTCTGGTCTCAATTCCATAGTCCGGAGCGTCCACTTCTGTTGACTGATCGGTTGGCGGAGTGGGCTGAGCTGAATAGGTTGTCCGGACTTGCCATGACGGATGTGGTGGCTCATCTATGGCCAGAAAGGCCCAAGCCGGAGAGTTATTTTGGCTTGTTGCAGCAATTCCTTGGGGTGGTGCCACATATCGAGGCGATGAAGCGGTCGGCATGCATAGAGGGTGCACGGATGGCTCTTGCCCGTGTTAAGACATACTGGGCGGAGATGGATGCCACCGCTGTTGCATCCCGGGGTTTGGACAAAAGCCGATTACCCGCCGAGCACTATTTTGAGGAAGTCCTGCAGGGCGCTCGTTTAATAGAGTTGCAGTGCTCGAAAGATGTTATGTTCAAATGACGTGTATGATTTGTGAGATCATGTTTATAATGTAACAACTTTTTATACTTGTGCGTTCAAGTATTGAACTATCTCCTGTGCGGCCGTATATGTATGTATAACCTGAAAGATGGCAGTCTTTGGCTTCAGCCCCCACGCACATGGTGCGGGGGTGTTTGCAAAAGAAAAGTGCTTTTTCACACTTAATCCAACGTCTTGGTCCTTTGAAGGAGGTGATAGCATAGCAAAGTAGGCAACCGGACTATAATGCTTTATCACTTTCACTTAGCCATAGGAGCTCAAAGGTGGGGCTACGATATAGCCCCTAGAGGCACCACGCTCTCCGAACTCGGGGCGCGTATGTGCCTGACCGGGAAGCGGTCCTTCGTCAAAGCGGGGGAATTCTAAACATTCCAGTAGTCGATCGAATGGTTGACCAGTCTCTCGCTATATCATGACAGTCAGTTTTCGGCTTTCTCTACTGAGGTGCTCGCCCGGCCGAACCGGGGCACAATCACAGTAGTTCTCCTGGTGCTGCGTTAGCCGATGGAGCGGAACATAAGGCAGCAAAATACAGGAGCCGGGCAAACCCAACATTTGACCAAAGACATGATTCAGAGCTGATGCATATAAGGCCTAACTCGAGATGCCGAACACTCCCTGAGGTATTCGGTCTTTATGATACTGGGCAGAACAATGCCCTAAGCCCCTAGTGTCCAGGTACGGGCGAGAACTTCTGACACGGCCGATGCCAAAACGCCAGCCTCCTCCTCGGTTATGGTAGGAAACCGGGGGATGTGTATCAACAAGAGACAGTAAGAAAGGTTTACGCAGGGTCTTAATCTGAAAAGAATCCTTGCAACGGGTCCCTGCTGCACGTCTGCGCCTGTGTCTCCGTTGTGCTGTATCCTGGACGGGTGTAGCACGTGCTTCATCTGTAAAAGAGAAGAACTTAGTTTGGAAAAAAATATCGTGCAAAAGATGTATTTAAAATAAAGTATGATAAAGTTGAGCTTTATTGGCTCTCATTGTTTATATGTGCAGCCCCTTGTAAAGAGGTATGCGGCTGGGAAGCCCCTTGTTTATTTATGCCGGACTCGCCTAACCGTGTCCGAGGTCTGAATGACCTGTTTTTAGGGGCTTTGACCAGCAAAGTCGGATTAGTGTACGGCTGTCAAAGCAGTCTCACGTTTTCCGTGGTCGAGGAACACTCAGAGTTACCCTTTAATGAGATTATGCCGCGTGGACCGGGCATTTTAAGCGTAAGAGACGCGTAATGCGGTATTGCGTTAAAGCGGGCGAAAGCTTCGCGTCCCAGTAGTGCTTGATGGCTACTTTTGAATGGGGCGATATGGAAAATGAGCTTTTCGCGACGGGGGTTGTCGGATGAACCGAACACGACCTCTAGTAGTGCAGAGCCTGTACAATTGGCGTAAAGGCCAGGCGTCACTCCTTTGAAGGAAGTGCTACTATGGTGAATTTTGGTAGGGTCTATCCCCATTCTGCGGATGGTGTCCTGGTATAGCAGGTTTATATCGCTGCCGCCATCCATTAGGACTTGTGTGAATTGTAGTCCGTCGATTATGGGATCCAGTACCAAAGCAGTCCCTCCTGCGTTTCGAACACTTCTGGAGTAATCCTGATGGTCTAAAGTAATTGGTTTAGACATCCAATTTCGGGACTCTGCTAGGGTGGACCGTGCGGCGCGTGTTTTAGCAGGTGTCGCACTATTTTTCCTTCTTATCACATGAAGTGAGTTCACTGTTTTGACTTCTAGTGGGAAGGTCTTCTGTTTTCCGGCGTGCTGCTTGTGGGGTTCGTCGTCGTCTTCGCTTGGTGTGTCGAGCCCCTTGTGTTCGGCGTTAAGTCGGCCGGACTGCTTGAAGACCCAACAATCTCTGTGGGCAGGGGCGGAGCCAGGATTTGAGTATAGGGGGGGCAAGTTCAACGATAGAGCTACGGTTTTGACATAGGGGCCAAGCTAAGTTCGTATTTTTTTTGCAAATAAAAACAAGTTTTGCTTTTATATAATAATTTGCCACTTCGACGCATTATAAAATGATTAAAAAATAACTACCATAATATTATAAAAATGTACTGTTGTCACACCCTAGCTAGTCATGCATTAGAGTGTTGCATCATGTTTACTCTTTCATCAGAAACTTGAAATGGGGATCTGTGAAACCCTCAGAATCATTTTGAAAATGACCCAAATAAAAATTTCTCCAAAAGGGTCCAAGAAAATGCTCATGTTGCTCTCTGAAAATATTGGACAGAGATAAAAATCAAACCAATATTTTTAGTGGCTCATGGACATTTATTTTGGGCATTTGGAATTAATGCATAAATATTTGCATTGGAAATATATTTCTATATATATTAATATATGTCCAAATATTATGCCAATTATAAAGGAGCTCTGGAATAATATATCTAGCCCCTGCAAAAATTGGCATAAGTTAAATAAATGATTTAATATATTATTTAAATCAAAACAAATGTCAGAAATTAGAAAAGAGGAAAAAAAATAAAAGGGAGAAGCTTACCTGGGCTCCTCCCTGTGCAGCCCAGCCAGCTGGCCGGCCCAGCCAGCAGGCGGCCCAGCCCGTCTCCCTCCTCTGTCGTCTTCGTCCCGACAGAGGGAGGGGAGTGTGGCCGGCGCGCGCGCGCGCCACCGCGCCACGCCACCTCTCTCCCTGCCTGCCTGCCCTCCCCTCCTCGCCTCGATGCCCCTGGACGACGCCACGCCTCCCCCCTGCTCTCTCTCACTCGCCCTCGGCTCTTCCCTCCTCTCCCTCGCTCTCTCTCTCACACAGCCGAACACCACCGTCGCCGACGTTCGCCATAGCAGCCGTCTCCGGCCACCCCTCGCTCCCCCGACTAGCTCAGAAGCTCCGCCACAACCCCCTCTTCCTCCCCACCGCTTCACGGGCCTCCGGAAGCCCTGTATCGCCGCCACGTCGCCGTTCCCCTCTTCGGGCTCCGACCATCATCGCCGTCGAATTCGCCGTCTCCAGCGCGTCTCCGAGCCCGCTTCGACGCCCACTGCAACCGCGGTGAGCCCCCGAGTCGTTTCCCCCTTCTTCCCTGGTCTCTTTCGACCTCTAGGCCTTAGCCCCACCTTGGCCGAGAGCTCCACGCCGCCGGCGATGTCGCCGTCGTGGCCACGGTCACCGTAGCACCCAACCGAGCACACTATCGTGCTCCACACTTCACTAGGAACACGCAGCACGCACCAACGCCTCACCAAACACCCTGCAACGCCGATTCCGGCCGCACCCGAACTCCGGCGGCCGCAGCCGAGCTCGCCGTCGACGGTACCGGCCACCCCAGGCTCGGCCACTACCACCATTCGACGTGCGGGAGCAAGAGCTCTCCAACGAGCCCAAGAACGGCCTCGCCCGTGCCCTGTAGCGCGATCCCGCATCGCGCCGCCGTCTCGGGCCTCGCCGGCGTCGTGTCGCCGGTGGGGTTGACCCACTTTGACCACGGCAGGACCCCCCTGAGTCCCTGACAGGTGGGCCCAGCCCTGTAGCTAATTAGGATTAGCGCTAACCACTGTTAGTTAACCCCCTGACACTGACCAGTGGGCCCCAGCGCCACTAATCCCTAATTAGGATTAATTTAACCCTGTTAAACCCCCCTGTCACTGACGTGTGGACCCCACACGTCAGGTTTGACCTCAGACAGCCGCAGTTGACCACTGACGTCATGCTGACGTCATGCTGGCGCAATAATTATATTTATGGATTTAAATTAAATCAGGAAATTCCAGAATATTATTTAAACTTCAAAAATTCATAACTTTTATTCTGTAACTCCAAATTGGACAAATTATATATGAAAAATGATCAGAAAAATCCAATCTATCCATCTGACTATTTTCATGCATGATCAAACAAGTTAAATTGATGTTTTAAGCAGAACAAGGAAAAGCACTTTAAAAGGCCATGTTTGAGTTTGAAATTTGAATCTTTGATTCAAATTTGCTCAAATCCTTCTGGTTTTAGTTGCATTAGCCCAACACACTCATATTGCCATGTTTCATGCATGCATCATATTGTTGCACATTGTTTGGTGATGTTGTGTATCGATGTCCTTTGCGACAGGTTCTGCCTCCAAGGAGTACCGTGATTACCCTAACGAAGAACCGTATCCGTGCATCGAACCATCAGGCAAGCAACCAACCATTGATCATATCGATACAATCCCATGTTCTCGCTCCTGCTCTCTTTTACTGCATTAAGACAACGCGTTTCAAACTGCTGTGTGCTACGGTAGTTGAACCCATTTCCTCTGCATGACCTGTCATTGCCACAGTAACTAGATGAAACCCACTAGCATGTGTAGGAGTTGATTGAGCCATATGTATGTGTTGTTCCTACCTTGCTATGCCTGCTATGCTTAGAGTCGTGTCAAGTCTGGTTCATCTGGGTGATGGGCTAGAGTGAAATGTTATGTCGGTAATGAGAGTGGTGTGGTGAACACGATTTGGTAAAGGTATCGATGAGAGGCCATGTAGGAGTACATGGTGGGTTGTTTCATTGAAGCCGACCTTAAGCACTGAGATCTGTATGTGTGATTTAAGAATCAGCTACTACCATGCATTGGGCCCGAAACCAATGGACCCTCTCGGCTTCTTATTCACCCTAGTTCTCCGTCCAGGAGTTGCAAGTAGTTTCTGGTGTTTGTAGCCTACTGGAGGCCGTGGACAGCGCTGACCGTAGGGGTGGGCTGTGATGCGGTAGGTACGTGGCCGGGTGTACCGAATACCCGTTAGGTATCTCGGGAACCCTGTTCACATCGTTCGGGGCCGTATGGGAAACCTCGGCCGGACTCCCTGCGGATGGAACCTGGATAGGCGATAAACCTGGACTGGAGGCTTAGGTGATTAGGTAGGTCGTGGCCAACACCCACGTTGGGCTTCCGCTTGAAGGTTGCCGAGTACATATCGTGTAAACGACGATAAGTGGTGAGAGCGTGTATGAAGAAGTACACCCCTGCAGGGTTAACATGATCTATTCGAATAGCCGCGTCCGTGGTAAAGGACTACTTGGTTGCCTATACAGTTCATAGACAAGTAAATGGAAACTGTTAAAAGCCTCAAGATAAGTGTGAGTGCCGAGGATGGCTCTTCCGTAGGAAGACGGAGGTGGATCCTCGGTAGTGTATTGAAGTGGTGAGTAGTGGACTCGTGTGCGCAAAACCATTTCAAGTTGAAGTATCGTAGGATAGTCTAGCCAAGAGTCAAAGCTGGCTTGCTGCAATAACTCCACCAACCCTTCTTGATAATATGCATGTATATAGGATCTGATGTAAGTCTTGCTGAGTACCTTTGTACTCATGTTGCTATAATCTACATTTTTACAGAAGACGCTGCAACCCCTTCTGATGGGTTCTATGTAGACGTTGACATCAACGAGTAGGCTAAAGACCCAGGTGGTGACCCTGAGCTTGTGAAGGACCACGTAGTATAGCTAGGCTTTCCAAGCCTCTTTTATTTTACTAGTTGTCTGTACTCAGACAAGTTACTTCCGCTGCTGGTTTGTATGACTGTATGACTTGTATGTTGGGTCGTGAGACCCGTACCTTTGTGTATGATATGTATGGCTCCCTGAGCCTTAAATAAAGTACTTGTGTCGTAGAGTCATGTTGTGATGCTTCGTTGTATTTGCACATATCGAGCATATTGTGTGTATGATTGAAATGCTTGGTATGTGTGGGATCTGACTATCTAGTTGTTTATCTTTAGTAGCCTCTCTTACTGGGAAATGTCTCCTAGTGTTACCGCTGAGCCATGGTAGCTTGCTACTGCTCTGGAACACTTAGGCTGGCCGGCATGTGTCCTTCTTCGTTCCTGTGTCTGTCCCTTCGGGGAAATGTCACGCATTGAGTACCGGAGTCCTGTTAGCCCGCTACAGCCCGGTTTACCGGAGTCCTGCTAGCCCAGTGCTACAGCCCGGACCCACTTGCTGATGACCGACACGTTCGAAGCTGGGTCATGGATGCCTGTCCCTGTAAGTCTGTGCCACTTTGGGTTTACGACTAGTCATGTCAGCCCGGGCTCCTTATCATATGGATGCTAGCGACACTATCATATACGTGAGCCAAAAGGCGCAAACGGTCCCGGGCAAAGGTAAGGCGACACCCGTGGGGATACCGTGCGTAAGGCCGCAAAGTGATATGAGGTGTTACCGGCTAGATCAATGTGACATTGAGTCGGGGTCCTGACAGCGTTGGCATCAGAGCCGGACTGCCTGTAGGTTCTCCAAGCCAAACTGGTCGATGTTGAGTCTAGAAATT
This sequence comes from Triticum dicoccoides, assembly GCF_002162155.2. Lineage (NCBI taxonomy): Eukaryota > Viridiplantae > Streptophyta > Magnoliopsida > Poales > Poaceae > Triticum > Triticum dicoccoides. The sequence continues at coordinate 481,824,188 of NC_041389.1, read as the reverse complement.
CTTTAGTTATATGTAGGGGAATTGTTTGTGGGTTGGAACGTAAGGCTCTTTTTACTCCTTTATCTTATGACATTCTGATCTGAGTCAGTCTATTCTTCCACCGGGGGTTAAGGAATTAGGAGCTATTCTCTCTATCAGGATCACGTGTTACTAATCAGTAGTACCTTATAGGTTTGATGGTTACAAGCCTAGTTCAGTTCTACTACCACATTATGTTGCTAGGATGGACTCAGAACTTGGTATGATGATGATGAGTGTGTATGTAATCCTTTGTCAAATGTCTCAAAATCCTTCTTGAGCATTTACAGCTGTTATGCTGCCGAAATTTTGCTAGAAATTCTAATGCCTTTGCATTATGATTGTGCTTTCAGATGGCCACTCGCGACCTCAATCAAGTGGTTCGCCTGACTCGATGCCTAGATGTACCCGGCCATACTGCCAAGTTGGTCAGGGTAATGACTGAGGCTGGATACCGTTGGTATCCTGAGTACACGGTCGAAGAGCAATTCCGAGACTTTAATCAAAGCCAGTATCTCTGCACTGTCAGGATATTTCCATCTTATCCTGGATCCACCGAGCCTCTTCACTGCTCCTATGGACTCGGGGTTACTATTGAGATGGCTGTGCAGGACGCCGCCTACTCTATGATGACCATTATGCGAGTCAGATCTGGTTTATTTCGGGACTCTGATTTCCGGTATATGCCAGGATCACTTCCGGGAGCACAAGGGTATCTCCAGGCTATTTATGTTGACCCCACTCAGGAGGATTCACGGACTCGCACCACTGCTGAGATGCTCGAGGATAAGGACCGTGAAAATCGGGCCTTGAGGTTAGAGCTCTTCAATACCCGTGCTGACCACTGGGCCACTTTGACTCGGTTCGCACCGGCGGTGCAAGCTGGATTTTCAGATATGCGCGATCTCTATCCTGTGAGATCTGCTCTGCCAGACGTGATGGTTTGGCGTGATGTAGGAGGCATCACCCCACCTCGCGGTCCCCGCAGGCCACCGTCTGTTGGTCCAAGGCCTCATCCTAGCCCCTATGGTCCACAAGCTCCGCGAGATCGTCTCTTTCCGGATGATCATGTTGAGCTCCCAGGCTATGGAGGTGACTTCTACGAGGACTACTATGGATCGGTCTGAGCTAGTGGTAGTATCACTAGTTCGCACTAGCTGTGTCTTCTATCGTCCCGCGTGACTCGTGGGATATGACCTAGTTTGTACTCTTTCCGGAGGGGTAGAAAAATAATGTATAGGAGCTTGGGATGCCTCCGATGAGATGTAATCCTCTTTCACCGTAATAGTACTTTGTTTGGTCTTGTACTAAACCCTGTATGGTGTGTATGACGATGGAATAAAAGAAGCAGTTTCTGTATCTACCATGTCATACGGATGATCATCTTGCATTCCGAGTTATTCCTTACATTCTGTATCCTATGTCGGAATTTCATCATCCTGACTAAATCATTGTCTTGTTTACCTAGGATGGTCAACACGCGCGCTAACCCTGCTTCCCAAGAGCAGGCCGAAGGCAGTGAAGGCAGGAATGAAAATCTGCCTCATCCTCCTTCACTAGCCGAGGTTATGATGGAAGCTGAGAGAAACAAGCGGGAGACCAACCGTTTGTTGGAGCGTATTGAACAGAATACAGCACACCATCAGAGGGCTAACGTGGTGTCACTCAGTGATTTTATCAAATTGCATCCACCCACATTCCACCACTCCGTCGAGCCTCTCGACGCTGATGACTGGCTTCGCAGTATCTCTCACAAGCTGCGTTCCGCGCTGGTAGCGGAGGCTGACAAGGTCACCTTTGCTGCATATCATCTTGAAGGCCCCGCCAGTCTATGGTGGGAGAATTATGGAGCTATGCGCCCAGCGGGTCATGTTACTACTTGGGCTGAATTCAGTGAGGCTTTCCGTGAACATCACATTCCGGAGGGTCTCATGGACCGTAAACGTGAAGAATTTTGCAGTTTCACCCAAGGCCGACTTTCTGTGGATGTTTACAGCAGGGAGTTCGGTAATCTCGCACGATATGCAACCGAGGAAGTTTCTACTGACGCCAAGAAGCAAGCAAGGTTCCGTAAGGGCCTTAGTCCTGAGCTTCGCCGTGACCTCCGTCTGCATGAGTGCACATCTTTTCAGAAACTTGTCAACAAAGCCATCAGTGCTGAAACTGGTCAGACTGACTATGACGCAACACGCAAGCACGGCCGTGATATGGGTTCCTCATCCGGTGCTGGTCCTCAGAAGCGCCGCGTGTGGGTGCCCAACACCGCCCTGCCACCCAGGTTCACACCGAGGCCATCTTTCCAGGCGCCTCGCCCTGTTCAACAGTCTGCACCGGCCAAGCCCTATGGGGGTCCAACTAACAATGCTCCTCCACGTACCAGTTCCGTGACTTGTTTCAAGTGCGGGGAATCTGGTCACTATATGCGTGAGTGTCCCCGGACCAACCCCAACCAGTCTGCTAAAGCTGTTGGCCGTGGCAAGCCGACAGGAAAAGTATTCCACGCCAAGCCGGTCACCGCTACACGTGGCCATGTCAACTGTATCTCTGCCGAAGAAGCTCAAGAGGATCCCAACGTCGTTCTCGGTACGCTTCTTGTTAATTGCCACCCGGCATCTGTTCTTTTCGATACAGGAGCCTCTCATTCTTTTATATCCGAAAATTATGCTCGTTTGCATAACGTTGCATTCTGTGACATGCCATCCACTATGGAAATTTCTACCCCTGGTTCTAGATGGCAGACCTCTAGGGTAAGTTATGGAAATGAAATCCAAGTCGACAGACTTGTTTTCCTCGCATCTTTAATAGCCCTTAAATTTTCAGATATTAATATCATTTTGGGTATGGACTGGATGTCAGCTCATCAAGCCAAAATTGATTGCTTCTCTAGGACTGTTCAACTCACCCATCCTTCGGGGAAGATAGTCAATGTCTTGACCCGAATAGCCAAGCGACAACTATATTCTCTTAACGCCAGCCCTCTGCCAGACCTTGAGGACATTCCGGTAGTCCGTGACTTCCTGGATGTTTTTCCAGAAGAATTGCCAGGTGTTCCACCTGACAGGGATGTTGAGTTCGTAATAGACCTCATTCCAGGAACTGTTCCGATTGCTAGAAGACCTTATAAGATGGCACCACTAGAACTAGCCGAGCTTAAGAAACAACTCGATGAGTCCTTGAAAAAGGGTTTCATCCGACCTAGCTCATCTCCGTGGGCTTTCCCCGTCCTATTCGTCAAGAAGAAGGATGGTACGGACCGGATGGTTGTAGATTACCGACCTGTCAACTTGGTCACAATCAAGAACAAATATCCGCTTCCCAGGATCAATGACCTGTATGATCAGCTCGCTGGATCCTCAGTCTTCTCCAAGATGGATTTGAGGTTGGGCTACCATCAAATCAAAATCAGAAACGGGGACATCCCTAAAACGGCCTTTGTTACTCGTTACGGCCAATACGAGTACACCGTCATGTCCTTCGGTTTAACCAACGCTCCAGCCACCTTTTCTCGGTTAATGAACTCAATCTTCATGGAGTATTTGGATAAATTCGTCGTAGTTTATCTCGATGATATACTCATCTACTCCAAGAACGAGGAAGAACATGCCGAACATCTAAGGCTAGTGTTGAAGAAACTTCGAGAGCATCGCCTTTATGCCAAATTTTCTAAATGTGAATTCTGGTTGCCAGAAGTGACCTATCTGGGTCATGTAATATCTGGTAAAGGTATTGCTGTTAACCCTGAGTGAGTTCAAGCCGTCCTTAATTGGACTCCACCTGAATCGGTCAAGCAAGTTCGGAGTTTTCTAGGCTTAGCGAGCTATTGTCGTCGCTTTGTCGAGAACTTCTCCAAAGTTGCCAAACCTCTAACCGAACTCCTCAAGAAAGATAAGAAGTTCGAGTGGACTCCACAATGTGAGCACAGCTTTCAGGAACTGAAAAGACGCCTGACTTCTGCTCCCGTACTGGTACCGCCAGACTTCTCCAAGGACTTTGTTATCTACTGCGACGCCTCGCGACAAGGACTAGGTTGCATTCTCATGCAAGATCGACACGTAATTGCCTACGCTTCACGGCAATTGCACCCACATGAGGAGAATTATCCTACTCATGATCTAGAGCTTGCAGCCGTAGTCTATGCACTTAAGACCTGGCGACATTACCTCCTCGGTAATCGTTGCGAAATATTCACTGATCACCAAAGTTTGAAGTACATCTTCACCCAACCGGATTTGAATCTCAGGCAAAGACGTTGGGTCGAGTTGATCACAGATTTCGACTTAGGAATAACTTACACCCCAGGAAAAGCCAACGTCATGGCTGATGCGCTAAGTCGTAAATCTTATTGTAACAATCTGATGTTACAACAAAGTCAACCGCTTCTCCATGAGGAATTTCGTAAGCTTAACCTTCACATTGTTCCTCAAGGTTTTCTTTCCACCTTGGTGGCAAAACCTACCCTTACGGATCAGATTATCAAAGCACAGAAGGTAGATCCGGGAATCTCCCGCATCAAGAGAAACATTCAGAAAGGAATTGCGAATTGCTTCTCCATTAATGATCAAGGGGTCGTATACTTCGGGAATCGACTAGTGGTTCCCAAAGTGCGAAACCTGAGGCGTTTGATCCTTAAGGAAGCTCATGAATCTCCTCTCACCATTCATCCCGGTAGTACCAAGATGTATCAGGACCTACGCCAGAGGTTCTGGTGGACTAGGATGAAGAGAGAGATTGCTCAGTATATTGCAAATTGCGACGTCTGTCGTCGTGTAAAAGCAGAGCATCAACGGCCTGCTGGCACCCTTCAACCCTTAGCTATTCCTGAATGGAAATGGGATAAAATTGGTATGGATTTCATTACCGGTTTTCCCAGGACCAAGAGAGGGAATAATGCTATTTTCGTCGTGGTCGATCGTCTTTCCAAAGTAGCCCATTTCCTACCTGTTCGTGAGAGTATAACCGCTAGTCAGCTGGCAGACTTATACATCTCCCGAATAGTGTCCCTTCATGGTGTTCCTTTGGAAATTAACTCGGATCGAGGAAGTCTTTTCACCTCTCGATTTTGGGAAAGTTTCCAAAATGCTATGGGAACCCGTCTCTCCTTTAGCACCGCCTTCCACCCTCAGTCGAGTGGTCAAGTGGAACGCGTCAACCAAATTCTAGAAGACATGCTTCGAGCCTCTGTTATCTCATTCGGAATGGACTGGGAGAAGTGCCTTCCATTTGCCGAATTCGCTTACAACAACAGCTATCAATCTAGCTTTGGTAAAGCCCCTTTTGAAGTTCTCTATGGACGACGGTGTCGAACACCCCTTAACTGGTCAGAGACCGGGGAAAGACAATTCTTTGGCCCGGATATGATTCAGGAAGCAGAAGAACAAGTTCGCATCATTCGTGAAAAGTTGAAAACAGCCCAATCTCGTCAAAAGAGTCAATATGACCGAAAACATAAGGCTATGACTTTCGAGGTTGACGAGAAGGCTTATCTTCGGGTCACCCCTCTGAAGGGAACCCATCGTTTCGGTATCAAAGGCAAATTGGCTCCTCGTTACATTGGACCTTTTCGCATTCTCGCCAAACAAGGAGAAGTTGCCTACCAGCTGGAACTACCTCCGCATCTCTCCAGAGTCCATGATGTCTTCCACGTTTCTCAACTCAGGCGTTGCTTCTCGGATCCTATCCGTGAAGTGGACCACAAAACGCTTGATCTCCAAGATAATCTTACATATCTAGAGTACCCCATTCGTATCCTCGATCAGGCCGAGCGTACCACTCGACGTCATAACATCAAGTTTCTCAAAGTACAATGGTCGCACCATTCTGAGGATGAAGCAACTTGGGAAAGGGAGGATCGTCTTCGACTTGAGTACCCCGCCTTCTTCCCGGAGGAACCCAAATCTCGGGGCGAGATTCTTTTGAGTGGGGGTGAGTTGTCACACCCTAGCTAGTCATGCATTAGAGTGTTGCATCATGTTTACTCTTTCATCAGAAACTTGAAATGGGGATCTGTGAAACCCTCAGAATCATTTTGAAAATGACCCAAATAAAAATTTCTCCAAAAGGGTCCAAGAAAATGCTCATGTTGCTCTCTGAAAATATTGGACAGAGATAAAAATCAAACCAATATTTTTAGTGGCTCATGGACATTTATTTTGGGCATTTGGAATTAATGCATAAATATTTGCATTGGAAATATATTTCTATATATATTAATATATGTCCAAATATTATGCCAATTATAAAGGAGCTCTGGAATAATATATCTAGCCCCTGCAAAAATTGGCATAAGTTAAATAAATGATTTAATATATTATTTAAATCAAAACAAATGTCAGAAATTAGAAAACAGGAAAAAAAATAAAAGGGAGAAGCTTACCTGGGCTCCTCCCTGTGCAGCCCAGCCAGCTGGCCGGCCCAGCCAGCAGGCGGCCCAGCCCGTCTCCCTCCTCTGTCGTCTTCGTCCCGATAGAGGAAGGGGAGTGTGGCCGGCGCGCGCGCGCGCCACCGCGCCACGCCACCTCTCTCCCTGCCTGCCTGCCCTCCCCTCCTCGCCTCGATGCCCCTGGACGACACCACGCCTCCCCCCTGCTCTCTCTCACTCGCCCTCGGCTCTTCCCTCCTCTCCCTCGCTCTCTCTCTCACACAGCCGAACACCACCGTCGCCGACGTTCGCCATAGCAGCCGTCTCCGGCCACCCCTCGCTCCCCCGACTAGCTCAGAAGCTCCGCCACAACCCCCTCTTCCTCCCCACCGCTTCACGGGCCTCCGGAAGCCCTGTATCGCCGCCACGTCGCCGTTCCCCTCTTCGGGCTCCGACCATCATCGCCATCGAATTCGCCGTCTCCAGCGCGTCTCCGAGCCCGCTTCGACGCCCACTGCAACCGCGGTGAGCCCCCGAGTCGTTTCCCCCTTCTTCCCTGGTCTCTTTCGACCTCTAGGCCTTAGCCCCACCTTGGCCGAGAGCTCCACGCTGCCGGCGATGTCGCCATCGTGGCCACGGTCACCGTAGCACCCAACCGAGCACACTATCGTGCTCCACACTTCACTAGGAACACGCAGCACGCACCAACGCCTCACCAAACACCCTGCAACGCCGATTCCGGCCGCACCCGAACTCCGGCGGCCGCAGCCGAGCTCGCCGTCGACGGTACCGGCCACCCCAGGCTCGGCCACTACCACCGTTCGACGCGCGGGAGCAAGAGCTCTCCAACGAGCCCAAGAACGGCCTCGCCCGTGCCCTGTAGCGCGATCCCGCATCGCGCCGCCGTCTCGGGCCTCGCCGGCGTCGTGTCGCCGGTGGGGTTGACCCACTTTGACCACGGCAGGACCCCCCTGAGTCCCTGACAGGTGGGCCCAGCCCTGTAGCTAATTAGGATTAGCGCTAACCACTGTTAGTTAACCCCCTGACACTGACCAGTGGGCCCCAGCGCCACTAATCCCTAATTAGGATTAATTTAATCCCTGTTAAACCCCCCTGTCACTGACGTGTGGACCCCACACGTCAGGTTTGACCCCAGACAGCCGCAGTTGACCACTGACGTCATGCTGGCGCAATAATTATATTTTTGGATTTAAATTAAATCAGGAAATTCCAGAATATTATTTAAACTTCAAAAATTCATAACTTTTATTCTGTAACTCCAAATTGGACAAATTATATATGAAAAATGATCAGAAAAATCCAATCTATCCATCTGTACTATTTTCATGCATGATCAAACAAGTTAAATTGATGTTTTAAGCAGAACAAGGAAAAGCACTTTAAAAGGCCATGTTTGAGTTTGAAATTTGAATCTTTGATTCAAATTTGCTCAAATCCTTCTGGTTTTAGTTGCATTAGCCCAACACACTCATATTGCCATGTTTCATGCATGCATCATATTGTTGCACATTGTTTGGTGATGTTGTGTATCGATGTCCTTTGCGACAGGTTCTGCCTCCGAGGAGTACCGTGAGTACCCTAACGAAGAACCGTATCCGTGCATCGAACCATCAGGCAAGCAACCAACCATTGATCATATCGATACAATCCCATGTTCTCGCTCCTGCTCTCTTTTACTGCATTAAGACAACGCGTTTCAAACTGCTGTGTGCTACGGTAGTTGAACCCATTTCCTCTGCATGACCTGTCATTGCCACAGTAACTAGATGAAACCCACTAGCATGTGTAGGAGTTGATTGAGCCATATGTATGTGTTGTTCCTACCTTGCTATGCCTGCTATGCTTAGAGTCGTGTCAGGTCTGGTTCATCTGGGTGATGGGCTAGAGTGAAATGTTATGTCGGTAATGAGAGTGGTGTGGTGAACACGATTTGGTAAAGGTATCGATGAGAGGCCATGTAGGAGTACATGGTGGGTTGTTTCATTGAAGCCGACCTTAAGCACTGAGATCTGTATGTGTGATTTAAGACACAGCTACTACCATGCATTGGGCCCTGAAATATGACCCCGCTCGACTTCTTATTCACCCTAGCTCTCTGTCCAGGAGTTGCAAGTAGTTTCTGGTGTTTGTAGCCTACTGGAGGCCGTGGACAGCGCTGACCGTAGGGGTGGGCTGTGATGCGGTAGGTACGTGGCCGGGTGTACCGAATACCCGTTTGGTATCTCGGGAACCCTGTTCACATCGTTCGGGGCCGTATGGGAAACCTCGTCCGGACTCCCTGCGGATGGAACCTGAATAGGCGATAAACCTGGACTAGAGGCTTAAGTGTTTAGGTAGGTCGTGGTCTACACCCACGTCGGCTTTCGCTTGAAGTCTGCCGAGCACATGTCGTGTGCAGACGCTAAGTGGTGGAAACATGTATGAAGAAGTACACCCCTGCAGGGTTATCATAATCTATTCGAATAGCCGCGTCCGCGGTAAAGGACTACTTGGTTGCCTATACAGTTCATAGACAAGTAAATGGAAACTGCTAAAAGCCTCAAGATAAGTGTGAGTGCCGAGGATGGCTCTTCCGTAGGAAGACGGAGGTGGATCCTCGGTAGTGTATTGAAGTGGTGAGTAGTGGACTCGTGTGCGCAAAACCATTTCAAGTTGGAGTATCGTAGGATAGTCTAGCCAAGAGTCAAAGCTGGCTTGCTGCAATAACTCCACCAACCCTTCTTGATAATATGCATGTATATAGGATCTGATGTGTCTTGCTGAGTACCTTTGTACTCATGTTGCTATAATCTACATTTTACAGAAGACGCTGCAACCCCTTCTGATGGGTTCTATGTAGACGTTGACATCAACGAGTAGGCTAAAGGCCCAGGTGGTGATCCTGAGCTTGTGAAGGACCTTGTAGTATAGCTAGGCTTTCCAAGCCTCTTTTATTTTACTAGTTGTCTGTACTCAGACAAGTTACTTCCGCTGCTGGTTTGTATGACTGTATGACTTGTATGTTGGGTCGTGAGACCCGTACCTTTGTGTATGTTATGTATGGCTCCCTGAGCCTTAAATAAAGTACTTGTGTCGTAGAGTCATGTTGTGATGCTTCGTTGTATTTGCACATATCGAGCATATTGTGTGTATGATTGAAATGCTTGGTATGTGTGGGATCTGGCTATCTAGTTGTTTATCTTTAGTAGCCTCTCTTACCGGGAAATGTCTCCTAGTGTTACCGCTGAGCCATGGTAGCTTGCTACTGCTCTGGAACATTTAGGCTGGCCGGCATGTGTCCTTCTTCGTTCCTGTGTCTGTCCCTTCGGGGAAATGTCACGCATTGAGTACCGGAGTCCTGTTAGCCCGCTACAGCCCGGTTTACCGGAGTCCTGCTAGCCCAGTGCTACAGCCCGGACCCACTTGCTGATGACCGACACGTTCGAAGCTGGGTCATGGATGCCTGTCCCTGTAAGTCTGTGCCACTTTGGGTTTACGACTAGTCATGTCAGCCCGGGCTCTTTATCATATGGATGCTAGCGACACTATCATATACGTGAGCCAAAAGGCGCAAACGGTCCCGGGCAAAGGTAAGGCGACACCCGTGGGAACACCGTGCGTGAGGCCGCAAAGTGATATGAAGTGTTACCGGCTAGATCGATGTGACATCGAGTCGGGGTCCTGACAACTGTATCACTTAGGAGCTGTAGAGCAGGGTTTATTTGTATTAGTTTAAAAAAATCCGACGATGTCAATAAAATAAAAAAGAAAAATAGTTTCATCGGAAGAGAACTTAGCTGGTAAACTTTATTTTCATGTGGATTATCATGCAATGCCAAAGCAAAGTCATCTTGCATTAAACGATGCTTAAAATCTGATCGCGAGTAGGCAGGGCCGATGGCCGGGGCGTAGGAAGAAGCAAGAATTCTGGTCTCTCGAACGCCTGGCATTGATTAGCATCGATTAACTCAAGCAGTTAGGGCTAACTGCTTGAGTTAATCACGGCAGTCTTACTACGCAAGGGCCTACGAGACGTAGTAGAGGCCTGTAGGCATCTCATGGGCCTATTCTTTTTCCTGTTTTTTTATACTTGAGACAGAGAAGGCCCAGTACGTGGCTTCTCATGGACCTTTCCTTTTCTCCAGATTGCTTGAGATTAGGGGGGCCTATTACGTGCAAGTAGATATAATTGACACATTTACCGCTAAGTAATGGGGAGTTTCCTTGATGGTTAGGGGGGCCAGGCCCCTGTTCGCCCCCCCTTGTCTCCGCCACTGTCTGTGGGTATGGTTTGCAGGCTTCCCGGGGGTACTATGTATTTGACATATCCTATCCAAGATTTTGTTTAGGTTGGATAGCTCATCACTGTTGTCCTTGAGAGGCAGTGTTTTATTATTCGGCCGAGAGCTTTTGAATCCGGCGTTGACCATCGTGCTATTTGGGCCATTTTCCTTATTCCGGCGCTGATCTTTTCTGCGTCCTGATTTCCCATTTCCATCCCTGACCTCGGATGTACTCGGGTCGCTGGTGCTGCATCTTGCCAGCCAGCTATCTTCCCCCGCGCAAAAGCGGGTCATGAGGCTTGTTAGCGTGGCCATTGTTCTTGGTTTTTCCTGGCCGAGGTGTCTGGCGAGCCATTCATCTCGGACATTATGCTTAAAGGCTGCTAGGGCTTTGGCGTCCGGACAGTCGACTATTTGGTTCTTTTTGGTGAGCAACCTATTCCAGAATTTGCATGGTGACTCTCCGGGCTGTTGAGTTATGTGACTTAGATCGTCTGAATCCGGAGGGCGGACATAAGTCCCCTCAAAATTTGCTCGAAGCGCATCCTCGAGCTCTTCCCAACTTCCAATGGTATTTTCTGGGAGGCTTTTGAGCCAATGCCGAGCTGGACCTTTGAGCTTGAGGGGTAGGTATTTTATGGCATGGAGGTCGTCTCCTCTGGCCATATGTATGTGTAGGATATAATCCTCAATCCAGACTCCGGGGTCTGTTGTTCCATCATATGCCTCTATGTTTACGGGTTTGAATCCCGCTGGAAATTCATGATCCAGTACCTCATCGGTGAAACATAGTGGGTGTGCGGCGCCCCTGTATTTAGGTGTGTCGTTGTCTTCAAACACTCGGCGGGTTGTGTTGCTCCCTGGAGTCTTCTTTTTTGGCCCATAGATGGACCTGACCGGGACATCCTTTTTGCGAGGATCCTTATGTGGATCGTGTGCCGGCTTGTGTGCGGCGCCGCTTGCCGCTCTTAGCCTGTCATCTGGTCGTCTATCCGACCAGGCGACCTCTTTCTTTTTTGACTGTGGGGGCTCTATGGCCTCCTCGTCAAATTAGGGCAGCAGCTTGCGCTTCGGGTAGCTCTTTGCCTGGTGACTATCGCCGTATTTATCTGCGGTATTGAGTACTTTGCTCCATCTCATTCTGAGTGCATCCTCCGCTGTTTTGAGCTTCCGCTTTTGCTTCTTCAAACTTCTTGCAGTGGCGACGAGCCTTTTATGAAGGTACTTGTGCTCTGGTGATGTGTCCGGCGTGAGATCGTCTGGACTGTTGTTTTTGCCGGGGATGGGTTGCTTGTCCAATTCATCCTATTCGGATGGTTGCTTGGTGGCATGTTCGTCGTCCACTAATTCGCCCTGCTCTAAGGCCGGGTCAGTATGGGCGCCATTTTTATCGAGGCGGGACTTCGGGAGGCGCTTGCGTCGCCGTTTTGGTTGTTTGTCGGGGGAGATGTCCTTCGCCACGTCCCGTTGTTCCTTGTTATCGCTTCCTTTTGGCGTATCCACCATGTATACGTCGTGAGTTGAGGTGGCTTTCCAGTGCCGAGTAGGCGCTGGTTCTTGGTCGTCTCCAGCATCGTCGTCCATACCATCGATGTCTTCGGAGCCGAAGTCTAGCATGTCGGTTAGATCGTCGACAGTGGCTACTAAGTGGGTGGTGGGTGGGCTTTCAATTTATTCGTCGTCCGCATCCCAACCGTCCTGACCGCAGTCCGGCCAGGGCTCTCCTGATAATGAGAGATACTTTAGCAAACTCAAGATGTCGCCGAAAGGTGAGTGTTGAAAGATGTCCGCAGCGGTGAACTCCATGATCGGCGCCCAATCGGATTCGATTGGAGGGGGCACGGGAGGTTCGGAGTCCGGCGAGGAGTCCGACGCCTCGGAGTCACGAGCTTCACGAGGGACAAGGTTAGTATTCGACTCCATCGCCGTAGAGGTTGCAGCCCCCGAGGCGGTGTCTAGCCACCCGTCCTCGATCTGCGCAGACGGCTCCGAATTGAGGGTCGGAGCGGACTCGTGTGCGGCCTCCAGGGCACTGTCCGGCTGCAGAGCTACATCATGCCCATCGTGACAGTGCGGCGCGCTCGGCTGTGGCTCGAATCCATCGAAGATCAAGTCTCTGCGGATGTCAGCCGTGAAGTTCAAACTTCCAAATCTGACCTGACGGCCAGGGGCGTAGCTTTCGATCTGCTCCAGATGGCCAAGCGAATTGGCCCACAGTGCAAAGCCACCGAATACGAAGATCTGTCCGGGGAGAAAGGTCTCAGCCTGGACTGCATCATTGTTGATGATTGAAGAAGCCATCGGGTCTATCGGTGATGACACAGAGGAACTCTCAATGAAAGCACCAATGTCGGTGTCAAAACCGGCGGATCTCGGGTAGGGGGTCCCGAACTGTGCGTCTAGGCGGATGGTAACAGGAGACAAGGGACACGATGTTTTACCCAGGTTCGGGCCCTCTTGATGGAGGTAAAACCCTACGTCCTGCTTGATTGATATTGATGATGTGGGTATTACAAGAGTAGATCTACCACGAGATCAAGGAGGATAAACCCTAGAAGCTAGCCTATGGTATGATTGTTGTTCGTCCTATGGACTGAACCCATCCGGTTTATATAGACACCGGAGAGGGCTAGGGTTACACAGAGTCGGTTACAATGGTAGGAGATCTACATATCCGTATTGCCAAGCTTGCCTTCCACGCCAAGGAAAGTCCCATCCGGACAGGGGACGAAGTCTTCAATCTTGTATCTTCATAGTCTTGGAGTCCGGCTGATGATGATAGTTCGGCTATCCAGACACCCCCTAGTCCAGGACTCCCTCAACGGGCATCAAGCTCCTCTTACCAGGTGTCTTCGGAGAAATTACATACCTTGTGCCTCGTCCAGCCGCTTGTTGACAAGCACGATATCGGCATCTACCACGTCAAGTTGCCGCTTTAGCGCGGCAAATTCATCAGTACGGCTAGCCACCGGACACTTCGCCACCTACATAGGAAAGGTGACATATTATACCTGGGATTATGATCCTCGGCGCGCCATCATTTTTGACAACGCACAGAGTCTCAGGGGCTACTATCTATACAGGGTGCATCTTATATATGCGGATCTGTCAAAAGGTACATCATTTTGCGTACCTCAAAACCTGTCAGTAAACTCCTGACGGCCTCGTACAACCCGCTCTCCGCGGATGAAATCCTTCCAACCACCGTATCCATCAACGCATGGTGTTCTTCTGAGATAGACGCTCGCCCGAGCAGGTCCTTCAGCTCCTCCGATCGTGCACCGGACAGTGTCGGACTCATCCGATTGCCTTTTTCGAAGGCCGGACACGGAAGGCCTTGGGGGGCATACGACTGCCTTACGGCCCTGCCGAATTCGGAGAAACCCTCCGTGACGACACCTCAGGGTCGCCCGCCTCGCAAGGCGGTACGGCAGGGGGAGGCGTTCTGCTCTCCATCATCTCCGGATGAAGATCCCCTGAAGATGAGCTCTGCTGAGAAGGGCTGAGATCCGAACTACAAGGTAAAATTTTGGTTATCTTCCTCAGAAATAGAACAGGGATGTCTCTCATTTTAAAACCCCCCTCTTTACTTACGGCTCGATGGAGAGCTGATCCCCTTGGGGGCGCAATGCGACCGAGGCACCCCCCGGCGCCGGACCCTCTGACAAAGATTTCTTCCCCCGCTTTGAGACCATGGCCTCCGGGTCTTCAGAGGCGGTCCTCTTCTTCCCCTGGTTAGAGGAATTCTCGATTCCTCCTTTCCTGACAGCCTCCTTCGGGGAGGCGGTAGCTTCCTTGTTCCCCTCTTCGCCTTCTACCAAAGGCGCAACCTCCAGCATCCTGGTTAACACGGGATCCGGCGTAGTCTCAGGGAGGGGAGCTGGACAGGTGATTAGCTTTGCTTTCGCTATCCACTCCTGTTTAAGGGACAACTCTTTTAAGGGCAATTTTATGATAAATATACGGATAGCGTGTCCGGGTACAGGGCTACTTACTTGAGTATCCGGGCGATTGCAGCTCAGACCTGTGTCCTCGGACGAGTCCGGACACATTGCTTATGATCCGAAGAACAATTTGTACATCTCCATGGGCGTCGCGCCCACAAAATGTTGGAGGGCTCGTGGTCCTTCCGGATTAAACTCCCACAAGCGGAGGGGGCGACGTTTGCAGGGCAGGATGCGGCGAATCAACATAACTTGCGTCACTACGGCCAGATTGATATCTCTTTCTAGGAGATCTCGAACGCGGCCCTGCAACAAGGGCACGTTCTTGGATGGCCCCCAGTTAAGCCCTTTATTGACCCATGACGCTAGCTGTGGTGGGGGGCCCGAGCGAAAGGCAGGTGTCGCCACCCATTTGGTGCCCCTGGGAGCTGTGATATAAAACCACTCTCGTTGCCATAAGCTGAACTCCTCTTGAAAAGAGCCCTCGGGCCATGGAACGTCGGCATTCTTGCTTATAACAGCACCTCCGCACTCTGCGTGCTGCCCCTCGATCATCTTCGGCTCTACTTTGAAGGTCTTAAGCCACAATCCGAAGTGAGGAGTAATACGGAGGAAGGCCTCGCACACGACAATGAACGATGAGATATGGAAGATGGACTCCGGAGCTAAGTCGTGAAATTCCAGCCCATAATAAGACATGAGCCCCCTCACGAAGGGGTCCGTCGGGAAGCCTAGCCCCCGAAGGAAGTGAGACGCGAACACCACGCTCTCACCAGGCTTGGTAGTGGGAATAACCTGCCCTTGAGCAGGCAGCCTATGCGAGATTTCGCCGGTTAGATACCTGGCATCTCTTAGCTTTAGCACGTCTTCTTCCGTAACGGAGGAAGGCATCCACCAGCCTTGAAGGTCGGAGCCGGACATCATCGGAGGTCCGAAGTGCCTGAATCTGGAGCTTTGGGTGTTGGAACTCAAGGTGAGAGGCGGATTTGATTGAGATTGAAAGAAACGAGTCGAGCCTTGGTCTCTTTATAAAGAGGTTGAATACCAAGAGCCCTCCCCGTGACCGTTTGGGACTCACCTTCGATTGAGGAGACATACCAACAGGCACGATTGGGTTACCCACGCCCTTATTGGTGAGAATCCCGGAATAAGGGGACACAATCTCTGCTTTGACAAGACGTGCCAAGGAAACCGCCTCGCTAAACGCGCTGAGGTGGGACAGTAAAACGATTCGAATAAAGGCTTGGCCGTGGCATGATGTCACGCTGCGGAATACGTCAGCAGATTAGATTTGTGCAAATATTATTCTCTCTACGGTGGTATGTGGAACTTGTTTTGCAGAGCCGGACACTATCCTTGTGTTCAAAATCTTCTATGAAATATTTGGAGGAGGAATCCGCCTTGCAATGCCGAAGACAGTCTGCGCGCCGAACTCGTCGTCATTGAAGCCTGGTTCAGGGGCTACTGAGGGAGTCCTGGATTAGGGGGTGTCCGGATGACCGGACTATAACCTTTGGCCGGACTCCTGGACTATGAAGATACAAGATTATAGACTTCGTCCCGTGTCGGGATGGGACTTTCCTTGGCGTGGAAGGCAAGCTTGGCGATACGGATATGTAGATCTCCTCCCATTGTAACCGACTCTGTGTAACCCTAGCCCTCTCCGGTGTCTATATAAACCGGAGGGTTTTAGTCCATAGGACGAACAACAATCATACCATAGGCTAGCTTCTAGGGTTTAGCCTCTCTGATCTCGTGGTAGATCTACTCTTGTACTACCCATATCATCAATATTAATCAAGCAGGAGTAGGGTTTTACCTCCATCGAGAGGGCCCGAACCTGGGTAAAAACATCGTGTCCCTTGTCACATGTTACCATCCGCCTAGACGCACTGTTCGGGACCCCCTACCCGAGATCCGCCGGTTTTGACACCGACACCCCCCGAGCCACGGCAACAGCTCACGCGGTGGCAACAAGACTACAGTGTTAGTGGCAATCTTGAAGCCCCTCAAGGAGGGTACTTGCTGGAGCTGCTCCGGTCCCAGCAACCTTGGATCCGTGTCTCTCCGGTGTCCATGGTTGCCGGCGTCCTTCGGCGGGTAGCTCCGGCCTCGGTGAGCCAGCGGCTGCGTTCCTTCCAGCTCGCGTCGCTACCCGATGTTCTGACAGCTATGGCCACGGTAGCTAGGATCTGCGTCCCTCCAGTCCTAGCTTGCCGGCGTTGCTGTTCGTCGTCGCCCAACCCTCCTTGTGGTTTGCTTCGCCTCCTGCCCTACTTTGTACACCTTAATGCTTCCCCTTTGCTAGATCCGTGCTCGTGGGTACAGAGGCGGTGCCATCCTCCGACGGCAGATGCAGCCCCGCCAACTCCCTTCCGACATGGTGGCTTCGACCGATGTTGTCCTCCTCATCTTCTTTTCCAGACACGGTGGCTATGGGATTGCTCAGCCTCAGGCCAGGGAGAAATCCCTGCTCGGCTTACCGAAGCTGGCAGCGGCGGCATCTGCGGATGTCGTTTCCTTCTTGGAGGCGTTGTCAAGGCCCTCAGCTGCGCCCCTCTTCGAGCTCAGGGGAAACCCTAGGTCTGGTTCCTCCGGACCGGATGGCGACGGCGTCTCGGCGTCGTCCTCCTTCTTGAAGGCGCTATCTTGCTCGCTCGTGGTGTCCCCTGTTTCGGTTCTAGAGATGTTGGTGCTCTTGTTGGTTCGGCATTGCCGTGCTTGGTTCCGGTTTGGTAGGTTTAGCTGTGATGTATCCTCTATTCGGGCCGAGCATCCATTGTTCCCCTGCTCCGGGCACCATGTTCACGCCTATCTGCATTCGTGTGATGTGTTGTACCCTTAACTGTACTCATTCTTCCTCCTATCAATGAAATGATACGCAAGCTTTGCATATTCGCGAAAAAAGTTTCTAATGTTTGGGTGCGGAAATGAAGTAAGCTAGTTAGGGTACGTAGCTATGAGTAATACTGAGTTCCAGGCTTCATGCAAGTATAGTTTTGTTGCTGACAACCAATGATAGAGGAAAACCATTGACATTGTATTTAGTTTAGGAACTTATCTCAGTACAGCCACAATTTCTAGCAATACGATTCCACATATGTTAGTATACTTCTTTTTTTTGCGGGAATGTTGGTATATACTTCTGATGCAATATTTATTGCAAAAAGTGTGAATTCCACATTTACGATTGAGGGTATATTATAAGTTCATGATTGGAACTATATATTTGTACTTCAGTAGCCAAATAGTTGCAACTCACACAAATCAGTTTAGGAGAAAGGAGTGATAGTGTTAGTACCAGGTAATATGTTGTTGATTTTATGTTAGTTTATCGCAAAGGAATAAATACAGGCGAGAAATGGATCTAGCATAAGTATGTGACAATGATGACGTACCAAGTCAACCTTGATAGGCCCACTATGGGCAGGGCGCTTGCCGGATGAAGAAATATGACTGTGTTGAGGAGAAGCTGTGGCAAAACCAATATGGTAGGAATGACCCCAAAACTTAAACGAGTGTGGAGTGCCCTCATCAGCAACGGATGCAAAGATGGAGCGAGCTGGTAGGAGAAAGTAGAATTGTGTGTGCCCAATCTGAATGGCACCTTGGAACTTCAGTTTCATGGGACCATCACCTGGGCCATGAAGGACCATCTGAACATAGCATCCACATTGGCCCATAACCTCAAGTGCAAATGACTGGTGTTGAAAATAAATAGAAGATGCGTCCATGGCGGCCGAATACATCATTGTCTCCAGCATGGACGCTGAGATCTAGGTCTACCTTTTTTTTCTTGGTACTGCATCCCATGGCGATTTAATAAAATTGCATGATGTAATTAAAGTCTTTGACTTGAAGCTTTGTAAATCCTGCATCCAATAGATCACCACAAGGAGATCCGATATATACCAGCATTCACTAGAGTTCAAGTCATAGATTTGACATTGTTGTTCGCATTTTTCTAGATTTATTTGAAGCCTTCTGGCAATGTGTGTTCAGTGAGAGTAGACATTGTGGTCGACTATGAAGGTGTCTGTGAAGACTTCGTCAATTTCAAGACGATGTGCCGACTTAGTCTTCCAGAGGTGCTCATATGAGTAGGATGTGCGTGCATGCGTTCATATGGTTGAGTCGATGAGCGTATATATGAGGGTATGGGTCTGTGCCGTGTTAAAAAAATCCTCGAACCCTCTTCCCATCGCGTCATAACATAGTGATCCGTAGGGTGCAATAGCCCAGGGAAACCAATTCGTAATGGAAAGAAAAGGTCCAGCCCAATATAATCCGTCGACACACAGAGAGAGGCAGAGCTGTCGTCTTCAAGAGTTTCCCATCGGACCATCCACCAGTTACACGAGGATGGACGACGAAGGGCAATCTCACCACGTCGCGCCTATTACATTTTCCGAAACTACTCTGCACATGATAGTGTAGTCGCGATTTTTGGACGATGCCTTTCTTAAACAGTACTGATTTGTAAAACAATGCGATCCAACGGACGCTTTTGTCCATCGTGCAGCGATCTTGCGGAAAGTTTGCGTATCTGTAGCACTGCTCTACATTTTCAGCATCGACCACGTTCCCTCCCTCTTTACATCTCTATCTCCAATCTCCATACAAAACCCCCAGCCCACCGCAACGCCAGCCACCTACCACCAAACCCTAGAGCTCGAATCGGTGGAGGCCGAGCATTCGGATCGGCTGGGTGGTATGTGCCCCTTCGGGTGGAGTAGATGGAGGAGGCGGTGAAGCTGCTCGTGGAGCACCTGGTGAAGCCCGTGCTGCCGCAGGGCCTGGAGCGGCGCTACAAGGCGCCCGAGATGCAGAGCGCCGCTATGTAGCAGGTGAGACGACCCCATTACATGCATATAGCTAGGCAGCTGCCCAGTGGGTTTTCGCATCCGCTTGGGAATGGTGC
>NC_041389.1:481803207-481804283 GCF_002162155.2 Triticum dicoccoides | reverse complement strand
TAAAATAGGTCAGATTTTACCATTACTGCCCACAATTGTATATATCTATGTCTGATGTTTCCCTTTTTTAGATGACAAGGTGTTGCCGCTATATAAATTGTCAGTTTTATTAATTTTCATCCTAGAGCGTAAAGAGATAAGCATACAGTCTTTGTGTCTATAGTTTCCTTGCTTCGATTAGATGATTAATAGTGTTACCAACCAGAAATTTTACGTCCTTAAATATACTAATAAAAACCAGGAGAAGAGCGTGGATCAGAGTGGTACCGGTACGCATGCAAAAATGTTAGCTCATAGTTAGTGGGTCATCGTTGGTAGCGGGCGTACGATTATGAATCATCCTTGTGATCTCTCTCTACCATTATGCTTGCTGCGGGAGAGTTGAGAGTAGTCCTGGCCATCTCAGGCCAGGCCCTGTCGGCCCACCCAGGCCCGGCCCTAAAATCCAGGGCCTAGGCCCGATGGGCTTGCCCGTGGGCCAGGCTTGGGCCTGAGTTTTGAGCCCACCAGTAGGGCCTCGACGGGCTTGGGCTTGGCATATTGGCATTTTAAGGAAGAGGCCTGGCCCATGGCCCTAAGCCCTAAGGGCTTTTTAGGGCTTTTTACCAGATGGGCCGGGCTTTGACTTGAAAAGTAGGCCCGATGGTAGGGCCTGGGAGGGCCTGGACTTGAGAGGGTGGCTTCCTCTACGGACATAGGAGGAATAAGCTAAGAGAGGCAGGTTTTTTTGTTTGATGGGCAAGAAATCAAGGTGATGGGCTTAATAGATAGTGAACTGGTTGAGTTGGAGCGGCCTCCTAGATGCACATATTCGAGGCCTAATCGGCAAGCATAACGGAGCACACAACCACGAGTGCACTGTTCAGTAGACCGCTCTATGCGATGGGAATGATGGTGGTGGCGGTGGCGTGGTCTTCCTTGGCGGTCGACGGTGGCGACAGTGCGCCACATTTGAAGATGGCTGAAGGCGTTGTGACGGCGCCTGCGATGCATCATAGCATCATTGCGTCTGGTACGACCTGAGGCTAGCTTGCTTTGTTGTGTTGTAGCCTTTGCTAGGTCATGCTTACATCCCC